>NW_028151735.1:0-80000 GCF_964638095.1 Poromitra crassiceps | reverse complement strand
GTCATTGCACAACACTCATGTCCAAATCCTCATCCAGAGGTTGTAAAGTTTCTAGGGTGTGGATCCAAAAAAGCTCTCTCTGGCACAACCTCCTGTCAACATCAGCCCCTCTCTGAAGAGGCATGTGCTCTCTGTCCTGGAACCTGTGGGCTGTGAGTAGTTATTAAATAATGACAGGCTATTGGATAGTTGACATCATGGCGTCTTATGGAACTTTTGCGTTCACCGATTCCTTGTTTAAGAGGATGGGTGGTTTTACAGATATAGAATTTATCACATGGACATTTCAACAAGTAGACGTTTTTTGAATTGCATGTGATAACTCCTGTCGTATATTAAGTACATTGAGAGAAGAAGAAATGAACCACAGAAAAACGATGGAGAACATGATGTCTATTTAAAGTATTTGTTTTATTTGCAGAATGTGATATCTGACATGGCTCTCTTGTAAAGTCATGGAGAGAGATGGTCTTGAGTGTGTTCTCTGACCTCTAAACCTCTAAACCTCTGTATTTAAAAACTTTCTAGATTGAGCCTCCTCCTCCTCTCAGCCTGTCCTATCCCACCCTCTCATCCAATCAGCTCCTTTCCCTAAATGAGTATGTGCTGTCTGTGGCAGCTGCAGGGTGTCCCCTGTCAATCAAACCCCCATCTGACAGCTGCCTCCATCCGTGAAAGGGCTTCCTGCTCCTTCCTGCTTAGATCCCCCAACAAATGGTTTTTTATCCCCTTTTACGATGGCCTGAAGGGTCATTTCCCTCAGTATCCCCACTATCTCCTCTCAGTATCACAACAGAATACTGGCCTGTGACTGTTTGAGAGCATTTGAGCATGTGCGTTCATCCTCTCATAAACAGAGCCACTGTTGCTCCTGTGTGTGCGTAAACTCCCTGCAAAAATGTGTGTAGCTCTCCTGTCTTCTCCTTGATCCTAATCCAGCCTTTTGTTAAATCCTGTGTCTCTGTGTGTCCCTCCTGAGGCTATCACTTTTATTGCTTCTCTCCCTACTTCAAAGAGAGCCGGAATGTCTCTGTCCCCAGCTGCTCCTAGTTAGTTAAGTTAATAACTAGTCTCCCTTTGTCTCTTCTCTGTACACCATAACTTAATATTTAAGAATAAAGGACAATTATAAGACAGTGTAGTAGGGGCGGTGGCAGCCCAGATACCACACTCCCCTTACTGGATTTTTTTTTAACCTGTTCTAGGGTCTCTAAAATCACTGCTTTTCACGGTTTTGAGGAGTTTGACATGAGTGTTGTGCTCTGAATAAATTACAATAGATTGTATGTTTTATGACGGCTACTGCCTGATCTTTACATAATGTAACATTCTCTATTGTTTTTTGTTCTGTTGTATATATTGTAAATTATATTCGATGTACTTTATAGTAGGGATGGGGCCGACCCGATCCAATATCGGTATCGGGTATTGGCACTAATTCACAGATCGGATCGGAAAAAAAAGAAAAAGAACTGCAATTCCAGCGCGGGCCGCACAGGGAACGCTGGCCGTAATTTGCCCATGTATACTTGCCTTGTATATTTTCTTAATTTTGTCTGCTTTTTGCAAGGTATATTTAAAAAAAAAACTTTAATTGGCCAAATCTTTGCCTATACTGTATATTCAAGAAAAATATTGGTATCGGCATAATATCGGTATCGGCAGATATCCAAATTCAGGTATCGGAATCGGATCGGAAGTGAAAAAAGTGAATCGGTGCATCCCTACTTTATAGTGTTTCTTGCCTCAGTGGACACTTATGTCTTTGGGTTGTAGTCCTGAAAAGCTATAGGACTACAATTCCCTTGATGTCTAGCCACCAGGAAATGTTTTTTTTTCACACAGGTGTTGTACGTTGGCTAATCAAGTGATGAGTGTCTGAACCATTTATAGGCTGTATACACTTGTTACCTGTCCTGTGCATTACATTACATTACCTGACTGACCTGAGTTAGCCTTGAAAACAAGCATGTCATGTTTGATGTGTTGCAAGTTAAGCAGTGCAGATGAAACAGCCTGGGAAAAGCCCTGGATCATGCTTATCATATTTCTCATAATCCACTTTTGTCACGAGGTGGAATGTTTATTTACAGAACTGGGAATTACATCACAGCATTTAGCGGACAATATTTAGTTACCCAGAGCAACTTGTAGAGCGTGTGCAGTCAAGGTGCTCGCTGTCTTACTCAAAGACACTTGAGCAGAGCGCATGTGACTTTCAAGCTGCAGGACGGTCCCTCTAAACCAGGGGTTCTCAAACGGGGGTCCGGGGACCCCCAGGGGTCCGTGGCACTTTGCCAGGGGGTCCGCGAAAAGTTTTCAGGAAAATAAAAAGAAAAACTTTTTTTTTTGTTGCAAAAGCTTCATACTAGTCCAATGAAAATATGTTATGCTTTCAATCTAAAATGGTTCATGGATTACATTCTAATCTAACAAACCTATCAATTTAAAAGTCAAGCACGTTACCGTGGAAACAATTAAGGTTAGCCCAAAATCACAAATCAGAATGAGGGGGTCCCCGGTATATTTTCTATCTTGTAAGGGGTCCTTGGCTGAAAAACATTTGAGAACCTCTGCTCTAAACCAGGGGTGGGCAATTATTTTTCATGGGGGGCCACATGAGAAACCCAGATTGTTGCCGGGGGCCGAACAAATATTGTCATGCCGTAACCCAGGAACTTTGATGATAGAGAGGACCACAAAAAAATGTCCTCGCCACCAGAGGGCCAGATTTTGCTGAGGGTTGGGGGCCAAACAGCACCGGCATGAAAAAATTTGGGGCATTTGAACTGAAGTCAGGTTTAGAGGAATAACTCATTTTAAATTAACAGTTGTGATGTCATTATTCAGTCTTAAACACCGATATTTGATCCTTTTCTCACTCATTCCTATATCACCACCTGCTCTCCCTGCAGGGCTTGAAATTAACTTTTTTGACCACCTGCCAGTATGGCTGCTAGATCTTAAAGTTACCAGCTAATTAGAATTTCCACTATCCAAAATTCTTGAAATAAACCAGAATATGAGTGGGTTAATTTAAGCCTAAGTATCAGTAAGTGGCCCGGGATTCTCAAAGCCTGTGTTGAAGGTGATACGAACAAAAATGCACTCTTTAAGCTAAAAAAAATCCAAAACCAACAAGTTAATTATTTACATTTTTACTTCAATGTAGAACAGTCATTTCTTACACATTAGATTACTTTTAGCCATAAAGATTATTGAAAGATATTCCATATTCCAGACTGAAATGTTCTAACAGAAGTGGAGTATTGGCCAGAATGACATGAACATTTGGACACTTATTCAGCCGGTATCTTGCATGTTGCGTTCAGGTGCACTGTAAAAAAAAAAAAAAAAAAAAATGCAATTCCAGCGCACAGGTGGCTCTCGCGGGCCGCATGTGGCCCGTGGGCCACCAGTTGCCCAGGTCTGCTCTAAACACCGGTCCATCCTCACCTCCCAGGGTAATAAAGGGCACATGGGCAGATAAGGATACTTGCCTGTCTTTGACCACGGCGTTGAGGAAAGGGTTGACCTCCTGGATCCTGTCAATATACGCCTGCACCACTTCCACACTGGACACCTGGAGAGGAGACACACATTTTAGTCTGTTATTTCAGATTTTACTGAATGTATTCTTCATACACACATATACACACTAGGGATGTTCATCAATTATCGAAAATCGATAATCGATCGTTAAGGATTGGAATCGATCCTGTGGCATTTGGATCGATTTTTTAATTATTAAAAAAAAAAAAAAAAAAAAAAAAAAAAAAAAAAAAAAAAAAATTGGACTAGGTTTGGGTGGAATTCGTTACTCCTCGCCCCACTCCATTGCACAGCCGACTAACGTGAGGTGGAGCTTCATATAGTCTCTAGTTTTCTGGCTGGGCACGGGCCTTTGTGCCAACAAAACTGTTTTAAACATGGGAAATTCACACCGGCATGCGCCGGGGACAGCAGTGTTGGAGAGGAGACACATTGAAATAAAGAGTTCATTGAGGAGAACACGTTGTCTTTCGTATTTTCTGCCATAGGCATTCATTTTGTAAAAAAAAAAAAAAATTGAAAATATTGAAAATTTTCTAAGTATTAATAAAATCGATAATCGATAATTGATCGTTAATTCTCACCGATTATCGATTTTGGAAATTTTTCAAAATGAACATCCCTAATACACACACACACACACACACACACACACACACACACACACACATATACACACACACACACACACACACACACACACACACACACAGATTCAGTCTATATGAAAGCAAATTGACCACACTAACACGAGAGCAAAAAATGCACACACCGAAAATAACAACAAAGAAAACAAAGGAAAGCATCACAATGCATTCCTGCAGGTGGCAAATGAACCAGGTACGCATGTCCCTTAACCCATTGATACCTGATGCAGCATTTGTGTGCGTATCCCTTTAAGACCGCGAACCGCGTTAACACGGTTCGTGGTCTTAAAGGGATACGCACACAAGTGAGGGATATACACGCAAATGCTGCATCAGGTATCAATGGGTTAAAACAAAATCAACGGTTGCGGAGCTCACTTTCCTAAGTCTCTCGCAGGAGACTTTATTCATTCATTTAGAGATGCTCTGAATTGTTTTATCTCCTCTTGTCTCTGCTTGTTTTTGTTTTAATTCCATTCCTTTTATTCTCTTATTCTTATTTCGGTTGCTTTGTCATTTGTATTCCTTTGCTGTTCATTTGATCTGCAAAGCAGCTTGGTCAACGGTTTTTGAAAAGAACCATAAAATATTTTATATTATTGTTGTTGTTGTTGTTGTTGTTGTTGTTGTTATTAGTAGTAGTAGTAAACCTGCACTGTGCTTGACCAAAAACACACATCACTCTATTGTGCAGGACTGAACAGTTCACCCAATGTGGAAAGTTTCATCATGTGACTTAGGGACCTCGGGACCCAACCAGCAAGTCATTAAAAAAAACACACATTGAAAACACACACAAAGTCTTTTTGTGTGTGTTAGCAGCCCCACGCTACCTATTCAAATGGTGCAGTTGTATATTTTATTTCACACTGAATACTTGAAGCGGTGCTCTACCTACAAAACAGATTCTGAATTCTGCACAAAATCATATCTAACGATCAAATATTCTCCGATTTGAGTCCAATATAGAGACAAAACCTCATCAAACCTAATATGGATTATTAAATTAGGGGTCCTTGATATGGAAAAAGGTTGAGAACCACTGATTCAATCCATTAGTATTGAATAGGCTACTAAATGTAATTACACACAGCCGAGTCTTAGGTAAATTGAGCAGCAGTTCGATGTATTTGCTAGGAGAGAGTAGTCTCATTGGATTGAAAGACAATAAGATAATTTGCTTCCCTGTGGTGGATTATAGAGAAGCAGCCCAAGCAACTCTGTCCCTCTCCCTCTCTCTCTATTATCAAAAATCAATTTGCATGTAGGCTACATAACATGTACAAAAGGATAGTCCAGGCCTACACATGATAAAATAAAGTTTGTTTTAGAGTGTTGAGTAGACCCTTTTCACGGGGGACATTTTGTGTTGAAAAGGCAGAATAAACACAGGTGCAAGCAAAACACTAATGAGGGTTTTCAAATTCCAATCAAGGAAGTTTGAAACCCCCATTAGTGTTTTGCTTGCACCTGTGTTTACCCTGCCTTTTCGACACAAGGCAATAAAGGCAAGCATGGATTCTTACCTGTCAATTTACATGTATGGATATGGAATGTGGCCTTTATGCTAATCAGAATTATCGTGTACAGTATAGCAATAGCATACACAGGTGTTTTTCTGTGTATAATTAATTTTCCATGAGACCAAACAATCCATTCTTCCAAAGCCAAGTCAAACTTTCATCAATTCTTCAGTAGCTTAATGAACGCAGTGCACATAGATGTCTAGACAGGACATGCATCACAGAAATAACGTTACAATGCACGTCTCTCACTCTGTTCTTGTTTTAACATAATGTTTAGCTGGATAGAATGATTTATTAATCTTCTCCGATCCCACATTATTATTACAAATTGATTCCAATATGAAATCCTATAGCCTATCTCTAGAGCTCGGTGTTATTATAGCTAGGGCGCTAGCAACATGATTACATTACCTCTCTCCTCCGGATCTTCTGGGCGAGCTGCGTGGCTGACACGGCCAGCAGCGGGTTGGTGACCGGGGGGAGCTTCCTGGATCCGCCGCCGGGGCTGCTCCCCCGGGAGAGAAGCCGAAAAAGCCCGTACAACAGCCCGATGGCCGCCCTGAGCAGCCATGACTGCACCCTTTCCAGGCGGCTCATCGCCATGTCTGTCTGTCACAGTTAGCAGCAGTCAGATGGGATTATTATGGAAGGTCAACGGCTCCTGCTCTGTCACGCTCCTGCTCAGCCCGCTGCTCGCTGCTGTTCTGCTGCTGCTGCTGTCAACCGTCTCCTCCTCCCAGCATGCAACCTACCTGCTCGCCGGGGAAATAGCGGAAATAGCCGAGTGCAGTCAGGCGAGTAGCCGAACACTCCCGAGTCCCGACCCCCCCCCCCCCCCCCCCCCCCCCACACACACACACACCCACACCCACCCACCACACACCCACCCACCACACACCCACCCCACACACACACACACACACACACACACACACACACACACACACACACACACACACACACACACACACACACACACACACACACACACACACACACACACACACACACACACACACACACACACACACACCCACACACACACACACACACAAAACACAATGTTTGTCAATACGGCCATTTCGGTTTTATTTTTAACAATTTGACCAGAAGTCATTTTTATGGTTATTTTTTTATTGTGGCTGGCTTGACACTCCAGTGCAATCGTGCAGTCCAAGGTAGGCCTACGGGTTCCCAAACTTTTTCACATCAAGGACCCCTATAAACTGACTGGCACAAAACTACGGAACCCGATCTGATAAGACTTGGTCCCAGGGTTTTTGCTTTTAAAGAATGTTTCCACAGAACAGTGGCCGGTGGGATGCTGATGCCAGAGTCCAGCCCCTCTTCCCTGCTGTCCCAGCACACTGCTCCTGGGTCAGTCTGGAGAACGCTGTTGGAGTACATGTTCCCCAGCACACTGCTCCTGGGTCAGTCTGGAGAATGCTGTTGGAGTACATGTTCCCCAGCACACTGCTCCTGGGTCAGTCTGGAGAACGCTGTTGGAGTACATGTTCCCCAGCACATTGCTCCTGGGTCAGTCCGGAGCACACTGTTGGAGTACATGTTCCCCAGCACACTGCTCCTGGGTCAGTCCGGAGAACACTGTTGGAGTACATGTTCCCCTGCACACTGCTCCTGGGTCAGCCCGGAGAATACTGTTGGAGTACATGTTCCCCAGCACACTGCTCCTGGGTCAGTCCGGAGAACACTGTTGGAGTACATGTTCCCCTGCACACTGCTCCTGGGTCAGCCCGGAGAACGCTGTTGGAGTACATGTTCCCCAGCACACTGCTCCTGGGTCAGTCCGGAGAACACTGTTGGAGTACATGTTCCCCAGCACACTGCTCCTGGGTCAGTCCGGAGAACAATGTTGGAGTACATGTTCCCCAGCACACTGCTCCTGGGTCAGTCCGGAGAACGCTGTTGGAGTACATGTTCCCCAGCACACTGCTCCTGGGTCAGTCCGGAGAACGCTGTTGGAGTACATGTTCCCCAGCACACTGCTCCTGGGTCAGTCTGGAGAACACTGTTGGAATACATGGTCCCCCAGGCCTGAGGTCCAGTCCTGGCTGCAGGGAAGCCTAGAGGGCGACACGATGGAGATGTGGTCTTCGACAAATTCCACATGGATGTCACCTGGGTCGACTGGGACCGAGGCCAGAGGACCCAAAGAGACGGGGTCCTGAACGGAGGAGGCCTGAATGAAGACAAATTTTGAGAATACTTCAGTTGAGATGTATTGGGGAAAAAGATGTCATGTTTAAGAGATACATTCGTTTTAGTGGTTGTTGAGAGAGTGAAAGACAATGACAGAGGATGAGAAAAGGAAAATGGTACGGCAGTCTTGGGTTGATGTTCAGCAGTCGGTGCGGCTCGTCTTTGTTTGAGCAGAAACCGGGTGAGAAGTGGAACAAGGAACACGCAACACAGGCCGATTCCAAGGAACACCGGTAGCTGTCCTGTGGAGGTTACAACATTCATTTAGCTTTAACTGCTGCTCCAAGATTCAAAAGATCCGTTGGACTCGTCTTCCATCTCTCCTCTCACCTGATTTGGAGCCCGTCGGGGCACACTGCGGGCGTGACTTGGGGGAAGCGGCCATGGAGAAGGTTGGGAAGGAGAAGTTGGCCACAGCACAGTAGTTCTGACCCGGGGCCAAGCCGGAGAAGTCCACATAGGACACCACCTCCTGGGTCCAGACTGTACGGCTCTGCAACAAGACCCAATCGCAACTGCTGTGTGAATAGCCATCAGCCTGTTCCTCTGGCCTCGTCCAATTAAAATCACCAAAACCATCCATACAGTATAAAGGACGCCTTTCCAACCTGACACACTGTGCTGTGGTTCTCAAATTGTTTCACATGAAGGAACCCTAAACTGACAAAAATTGTAACACGGACCCCCATTTGATAGGATTTTGTCCCACGGTCCCCCATATGATAATAAGACTGATGCTTTTAGATGTTTTATTACATAAAGTATATAAACCCCATGACCAAAATAGTCATTGACAAATTGTGTTACTTATGAATGGAATTATAGTGAAAATAAATGACCCCCCCCTTTTGGCTGGGGACCCCCTGGAACCCCTTCAAGGACCCCTGGGGGTCCCCGGACCCCCATTTGAGAACCACTGGCCTATAGGGCTTAGTGTTTATTATCTTTCATTTTCTTTCACTCCATTTCTGTTCCACTTCTAATCCTCTTTTCTTATCTTATCTAACACACATACGTTACTAAATAGCCTTCAACTAATGGCCTTTTCAGTGGCCATTGCAATAACAAACACAGAAGTCAGTGGGAGAAACTGTCTGTGGGAGAGAAAACACAAGCTCAATTACAGCGGTAGTGAGGAAATGTAATCAAAGAGAGTCGAACATGTGCTTGCAAATATAGATTTTGTGCGATATACAAGTTGCTCATTTTGAGCAGAGATGGTGTCAGGGCAGGACATGCAAATACATTTTTTGATAAAGTGACAAGAGAACTTTTAATGGCAACCGTTTCCATTCGTAAATCGCCTTTAGTCATTAATCATCATTATCTTGATTGGTTTCCCAAATCTGATTTGGGAGTGTGTCGGCAGTCGGCACTGCCACAAATCTGATTTGGGCAAGTGTTCAAGTCGGATCTGTGTGTCCAGACAGACCTCCATATGTGGTTTGGGACAAGTGACACAAATCAGACTTGGAGCGTCCAGACTCTGGATAGAATCATTAATAGGTCATTAAAGTTCACAAATCAGATTTGGCCTCCTAGTCTGAACCTGGCCATAGTGTGTGAGAGCAGAGCAGAGCAGGATGTTGCAGTGAAGAGTTCCCTGGGTAAATAAAAGAATTCAAAATAAAGTGTGGGTTCTTTTTGGCCACACAGATGTGTTGTTTGACATGACAGGTTAGGACTGCGCTGGCTGGACCTGGTAGTCAGAGTGATTGAGCTCGTTGTACACAGTCACTGTGGTCCAGGGGTCGATCAGCTCTGAGACAGGACAGCAGCTCTTCACAGAGCACCGCCTGCTGGCAGCGCAGGGGAACTGCACCTTCACCAACAGCTGGTCCTCTTTCACTGAGACCGAGACAGAGGGAGGGCTGAAGGCTGGGGGGTAGGAGGAGAGGAGGAAGAGAGAGGGGGAGAGGAGGAGGAGAGATGGGGAGAGGAGGAGGAGAGAGGAGGAGAGGAGGAAGAGAGAGGGGGAGAGGAGGAGGAGAGATGGGGAGAGGAGGAGGAGAGAGGAGGAGAGGAGGAGAAGAGAGGGGGAGAGGAGGAGGAGAGATGGGGAGAGGAGGAGGAGAGAGGAGGAGAGGAGGAGAAGAGAGGGGGAGAGGAGGAGGAGAGATGGGGAGAGGAGGAGGAGAGAGGAGGAGAGGAGGAGAAGAGAGGGGGAGAGGAGGAGGAGAGATGGGGAGAGGAGGAGGAGAGAGGAGGAGAGGAGGAGAAGAGAGGGGGAGAGGGGGGGAGTTGATTACCTTAGATCCTTAGAGAAGTAGCACATAATTAAAGACCCCCTAAAGTCAACTCCTTCTCCCTCATAAAAAAAAATCCAGATTTTGAATATGAATATGTAAATATATTATCTTAAATATATATATATATATATATATATATATATATATATATATATATATATATATATATATATATATATATACACCGGTATACTGTATATATAGATCTATATCATCTCAAACGTTTTCCTGCTGGACAAAGATGTCTCCTACTTCACTGTAAAATCCATTGTATGTGCACTGGAGTCTTCAAGTTTCCACATCGCAATTTTGTAAGTTGACTATTGGACCAGAATTGGCTTCCATACTATTTGTGATGTCACAAATCATGCCTGTAGTGTCTGATGTCACAAATCATGCCTGTAGTGTCGGGAATTGGATTTTCAATGAGCACAGAGAAACCTTCAGTAGACGAATGTGAAAACAGCCCTCTAGTGTCCGCACAGACATTCTTCTGTAGGAGCAAGAAGAAAAGCATATTTTTGACTTTAGGGGTTCTTTAAAGCAACAAAATAAATACATACAAAATTTACTTTTTAAAGCAGTGATGGTCTCAAACCACGTGCCATGATAGTCTGCTGGTTTTCACGCCAACTAAACATGAGAGATGTTGTGTTTTTTGTTTTGTCGTCCACCACCACACCTTCAGCTAGAGAGAGATTAACTACTCGTCAGCTGCTGGAGTGTTTGGTTTGGAGTGAAAACCCACAGACTCTTGTTCTGTGTGAAGTGCAGAAGGTCACTGACTGAGGTCGCCGTAGTCGAACTTGCGTGGCTTGATCCAGAGAGTGGAGCCGGGGGCGGGGCCAGGGCCCAGGTGGGTGGGACCAGGGCCCAGGTGGGCGGGGCCAGGGCCCAGGTGGACGCCCACACGGATCATGTTGTACAGGTGGAAGTCTGAGAAGGCCCGCGAGACGTCACAGCTGCTGGACGAGACGCACACACACCACGCCACGTCCTGCCAGGGCTCCCTGACACACACACACACACACACACACACACACACACACACACACACACACACACACACACACACACACACACACACACACACACACACACACACACAAAATTGTACAGCTTTACATGAGTACACTAATGGTAAATTGATAGTTAATTTAAACTAGTTAATTTGGATTATAAATTTTGATTTTTAAGTTGCAACTGATGGTTTAGGATTATTCTTCACAATAATAATCTGTGTGAAATGATAGGTCTAAAATGACGGTACATACAAGGTATTTGTATTAAAACTGAAAAGTTTCCCTCCCATGATTTTCTAGACTGCGTGCTTCTCTCAAACATTTCAAGACCTGGAAATGATCAAATTCATTTCAGATACATTTTGAGATCTTCCAGACGCACATAGTGTAGGAACATTATGTGCAGAGCTCTGGTCTGGATTTTTGTTTGTTTGGGCTCCAAGTTGATTACATTGTTTAGAAGTCAAGTCTGCATGGAGAAACATGTACCGGTACAAATATACAGTAGAATAGAATAGAACTGCAGAACAAGGCGAGAAATGAACACCAGCCACCAGTCAAATGCTGATCAATTTGTCTGTGGCTAGAAAAAACGTATAATATACTTTATACTCTACTGAAATGGGAAGGCATGGGAAGACACACACACACACACACACACACACACACACACACACACGCGATGGCTTACCCGTGTGTCTTTGTCTGCACAGTGTAGGTGGTATTAGCACCGGCATGGGGGCAATCCCACCGCAGGAGGCAGCTTAAGTCCAGTGAATCCACTGCTGTGTGGCAGACTAAGCCAGTCGAGCCTGGGAAGATCGCACGAACCCACGCACCAAAGATAGAACAGTCATTCAGATCCTTGACCACTGACCTGCTAAGTCTGATTCTCAGTCACAACTTTGTTAATGCTCGCAAGGGTGGATGACATGCACACACAGAAGAGCAGCCCCGCCGACAGCAGTGGTTCCCAACCCTGGGGTCGCGACCCCAAGTGGGGTCGCCTGGAATTCAAATGGGGTCCCCTTTTTTCTTTCTTTCTTTCTTTCTTTTACACCACACACAATTTAAAACTACCGAAGAGGATTAGGCGCGCGCGCGCGCGTGCGTGTGTGTGTGTGTGTGTGTGTGTGTTGTGAGTTTAAGTCAGGATTCTGAGAATGAAATCAGAATTCTGGAAAAAAGTTAGAATTCTGAGTTTAAAAATTGTGAAAATAGTCATAATTCTGAGAAAAAAAGTCATAATTCTGAGATTGGAGTCAGAATAGTATAGTGTCAGAATTTTGAGGGGAAAAAGTCAGCAAACTGTTCATCATTGATGATGTCACTGTAATGATATTACCAATGCTGTACTGACATTTGAACGCCTGGGGTCGCTAGATTTTTGGAACGTCAACATGGGGTCACAAGCCAAAAAAGGTTGGGAACCCCAGTAAAGCACCAACTACTGTAGAAAAATAACTGACTGAATTAACTTAACCTCAACTTTGACTTCAGTAGGTCGGTACTCACCAGGGATGTGAAGGACAACCGTGACACACAGTCCCATCAGCACACTCAGACGGACTGCTGTGACACCCGGGGTCACCATGGCAACGTGGGAGACCCCAGGAGGACAAGGAGAGCTGGAGGACAAAACGCCTGTGCACGCAGACACACCCCATGTGGGCGACAGCCTTCAGAAAGCAGGAGAAATGCAACTAAAAGGCACAGGCAGGAGGAGATGGAATAAGCTGCATCTTGCCTCTAAGCAGCAGAACGAGGCAGGGCGCCCTCTAGCAGCAGAACGAGGCAGGGCGCCCTCTAGCAGCAGAACGAGGCAGGGCACAAGGGGTGGAGAGATAAGGATTTGATTGAAGGCTGGGCATTTTGTAAGAGAGAGGAAAGGTTGTAATCTACTTATAGAGAGACAGGAGGGGGAAATGGAGAGAGGGCAACTGAGGCAGTTACAGACAGTTGGGTCGCTTCTAGATATAGATATTTAAAAAAGAAGAAGCTGTTAACTGGTTCGTTTTTACTAGTTTCACTCTTCCCATCTGTCCAAACAAAATTATACTCCGGCGTGGTTTTAGGATCATGTGACAGACAGGGACTGGTGTCAGGCCAAGGTCATTCCCCCCCCCCCCCCCCCCATGATTTTTTATCCCATTTTTATCCACCATTAGTGCTCATTTTAATTTATTTATCCTGGTTGCTGCTCCACCCTCTGCTGATCTGGAGAGCCCCGAAACTGGCTCCATGCTTCCTCCGAGACACGAGCAGTTGCCAGCCGCTTCTTTTCACCTGACAGGGGAAGCTTCACCAGTAGGACATAGCACGTGGGAGGATCACGCTATTCCAACGAGTTCCCCTCCCTCCCTTTTTACGACCAGGATATTGTGTGTTTTGGTGAGGGGTTCCTGTATGAAGGAAACCCCCAGGGGGCACGGGAAGAACATGCAAACTCCACACAGAAAGACCCTTTTGACGGCTGGGCGGTTCTCTCATCATGTCACTCCCCTCTTCCCGTTCGCGACTCTTCTCGTCCCTGGCACCTCAATGGTGGAATGAGCTTCCACCTTCGGTCAGGACGGCCGAATCACTGCCGATCTTTCAGAAAAGACTAAAGACACACCTTTTCAGGCTCCATCTGGGCCCTTCTTGATCTAACGTCTTTCTCTCTGTTAAAAATAAATAAATAAAATAAATAAGCTTAGCTTGTTGTACCACTGTTCCTTCAGAAGTTGTAGTTATCATAGACTGTGTTACATAGTGGATTGCTCTATTGCTGACAAAAATGTGTTATTGTAAGTTGCTTTGGATAAAAGCGTCTGCCAAATGACGTAATGGGCGGTGGGCACTCGGCACGCATGGGAATCGAACCCAGGACCTTCTAGCTGTGAGGCGACAGCGCTTACCACTGCGCCACCGTGCCCCCCGAAGGTCATTTTTTACAGATGATAAAAGTGCACATTGTAAACCTTCAAATGATGTCATACACTGAAATCAGAAAACAGTTGAAGATGCTTATTTGAACGAAGATAATATAGGAGAGGGCTACGACGCTCTGGATCAAACTTAAAAACTTAAAAAAGAAGGTGCTCTTTGGAACTCAAAAGGGGAAAGTCCATATAAAATTTGAAAAAAAGTCCAAGGCAACTCTTCTTATGATTAAAAAGCCTTTATTCTATCATGGCTAGTTCAAATTCAAATTCAAATTTGTGGTCCAAGTTCGAATTTGAACTAGCCATGATAGAATAAAGGCTTTTTAATCATAAGAAGAGTTAACCTTGCTTGCAAGATGGATAACCTCGCAAGATCAAAAAAGATTATCTCGACGTAATCCATCTTGTCATGCACAGGCAGTTAAGATGATTGGCCGAACCATGCCGGCCCGACGAATCAGCGGCAGCCTTAGGCAGGTTCAGGCTCGTCTGGGCAAGTAGTGGGTACATGGTCTTTGTAGTTCTTTTCACTCGTCAACATGGCTGCCGCCGCGGAAGTGACAGGCAGTCTGAATGAAATTGAATGTAACGTTCCCAATTCTATGTATTAAATTCTAAAAAACGACCCTCAACATTTGGGAAGGCTAAGCCACACAACTAGTTCGTTATAATCTAACTTCATGGTTCGAAGGTGACTTTACGACGGTGAGGACTCAATCAATGAATACCACGGAGATCAGGCACAGGCACCTGCGGCGATCTGATTGGTTGAAGTTAACACCCACCAGCGGTGATAGACAGATGGGTCATCCAATCACCTGCCAAGTAGCTTGGAAAAAGTGCCCGCCTCCGTCAGCGGGTCTGGTTACTGCATTCCCAGATCGACTGGTTTAGTGAAACGTATGTGGAGCTATACCGTCCATCTGGCAGCATCAGGTTAAAGAAGAGTTGCCTTGGACTTAAAAAAATAATAATCAAATTTTATAATGCTTATTTGAACGCTCGCACTCCTAATAGCAACATTCAGAGAAAAATAATGGCCCTGAAAGTTGAAGGTTGTTTGATTTCACATGGAGTTATTGCAGAGGGCACATGACCCTTTATCTGAATGTGCATGACATATGAACAGACAAACAAAACTGTTGAACTATTGGCTGAAAATTATCTGACACATTGAAAGTATTTTAATTGTCTCATTATGAGAATGTTCTGCGCATTGACGAGCCAAAGCAAATATCCAAAGTGACTGAGGGGATTTGAACTGCACCCTGACCCAGGATTACCTCTGTATCTTAACGATGCTGATACAGGTACCGAGTATATCGAGGGCTTGGAGCCTACCAACATACGCACAACATTTAACATACCAACATACACACAGCATTTAAAATACCAACATACACACAGCATTTAAAATACCAACATCAAATCATTATTTGTTATGTAATTAATGCCATCTGTGGGGGGGGGGGGGGGGGGAAGGTTGTTAGGTTATTAGGAAAGTTACAGTTAATTAAATTACGTGTGAGACTTTCATAAATCACACAAAAACAGTGTTATATTTTATGCTTTCCTTTAGTAGCATCTGGCTTCACAGACACACAGTCACACACAGGCCCCTGAACTGAACAGGTATATTGGAGTGATGGGGGATGATGTGCCTTGCTCAAGGTTCACAGAAATTATTGAAGGAGAGCAGAGGATCACATGGGGTTCAAACCTTCCTTTCACATTAGGGCTGGGTATTCAATACCTTAGTTTAAAGTATCAACCAAAATAACTCAAGTATCAAAACTTCTCCAATCAAATAATACCTGCATTTGATCAATTCTGCACACAGATCTAGAGAAAAGGATGACTATTTGTATGGTTTTGCTCACAGCCAATCACCACAAGCATTCTTCAATTTAATGTGACGCGTGATTGGCCGGGCGGCCGGCCCACGACCACAGCAGCTACAACCCTACTGTCTGTGATGGTGAAGACGAGCGCAGTGTACAGTATGTGATGGAGGTGAAGGAATGAATTTGCAAATGAATGAATGAATGAAGGACGTAGGGTAAAGGGTAAAAAAGGTAGCAAATTAACTATTTGTATATATCAATACAGTATAAAATCAATACAGTATAAAAACACTACTGACAGCTTGCTGAATAAATTCAATGTTTATTGTTGCATAAACTGGTAAAAGACCAAGCTTTAAAAGATACAATATGAAGTCTAAATAAAGTACTTATCTATCTATACAGTTTTAAAAGAACATGGTTAAAATCAAAATGTTCTCATTGAAATCAGTTCATTACATTACAAAAAAAAACAATTCTGGACAACTTTCACACCTATAATATAATAATACTAATAAGATACTGACTTAAAGCTGCACTAGGAAATATGTTTATGTACAAAATAATCCACCCTGCAAGAGAACACAGTGTCCCATCAGATCTAATGGAGATCAGCAGATTCTCTCTATTTGTCCAAATGATGTTCTGCTGGCAGGTCTGATACTTCTCACCTACAGGAAGTGATGAAGCCAAACTAAAGAGTTAAATACAAACTGTCTGCTGATCAGCAGGAAGCAACACAGCCTGAGTGCTGCTTTCAAAATAATGTGACTAAATAATTATATAAAATATATAGACAGTATATAGATATGCATAAACTCTTAGAATGACTAAACTAAAATAATGTGACTAAATAATTATATAAAATATATAGACAGTATATAGATATGCATAAACTCTTACAATGAATAAACTAAAATAATGTGACTAAATAATTATATAAAATATATAGACAGTATATAGATATGCATAAACTCTTACAATGACTAAACTAAAATAATGTGACTAAATAATTATATAAAATGTATAGACAGTATATAGATATGCATAAACTCTTAGAATGACTAAACTAAAAATAATGTGACTAAATAATTATATAAAATATATAGACAGTATATAGATATGCATAAACTCTTAATAAAGAATGGGGGGAAATGGCAGTTTGTGTTGGGAACAACAAAATTCATTCACCTCCATCAGCTGTCTGTATAAAATGATTAATAAATTCTGTACAAAACACTGTACATTTTGATCTGCCTTCCCCACAATGCATGCTGGGACAAGCTGATCCAGCCCTGACTCTGAATAGCAATAAGCAGGTATAGAAAATACATGTGCGATGTTTGAATAGCAGAGATGCACACAATTATATGCACACATCTGTACACTTTAAATGAAATGTTGTGTGATGGAAGTAAGAATGTGTGTTTTATTGTACTCCATCATGTCTCTCTTGTTGTTGTCTGATGCACTTCTCTTTATGGACCTGCAACACATGATTGTAAATGTACAGCTGCTGTCTGACATGTTCCATTCAACTGTAACACATTTAATGATCTGTACAACATTAAAACAAAACATCAATACTTTATGAAATTAGCTCTAATTTTACCATGGGCAGTTTCCAGTTTGAGAATAACCAGTATCTTCAGTTCCCATAGGAGTTGATGCTGTGAATGGAGAATAAACATTAATTTAATAGACAAATAAATGGATGTGAACAGACCCACAACTCTTTGATGCTCCGTTAGTTCAGTAAATGACAGTAGCTTGAAAAGACCAGTAGGCTCTGCTTTACACTGACTGGTGTAAACTTACACTGACTTACACTGACTGGTGTAAACTTGCCCTCATTAAAGCTATAACAGCATGGTGATGCCCAAAGTACTCATACATACAGCAGTTAGCAATGCATGTATAATGTCTGAATAGCTTTAGCAGTAGTATAGATACAGAACAATAAAACACAGGAGAAAATGCTAATAACTAACTAGCTCTCTGGTTAGCAGAAGAGTTTGCATTGAAATGAATAAAACAGGAGGAGATGTGTGAGAGCTGCAGCATGTTGCACAGTACAAACCACAGCTCACACAGGTGTCTGTAAACCTGAGAGCTGCAGCATGTTGCACAGTACAAACCACAGCACACACAGGTGTCTGTAAACCTGGACACACGTCACATATAATAATATAACTCTCCAGTACAGAAGAGACACTTCAAGGCTCATTAAGAAGACTAGATAGAGACAGGCTGATAAACTGTGCTGTTTGATCTCAACAGTTAAAAGTGATATTTGCATCATTTAATAATTGTAACTATAGAGACAGAGAAGAAACAACAAGCTCAGCCACTGTCAGCATGAGTGGAAACAACCATTTCACAGTTTGTCTTTAACACGTACAGTAAAGGAGAACTGTTGCTGTGATGGCAGAATGTAGTCAGTGTTGTAACCACATTGATGTCAGAGCTCATGTGTGGACGCACAGCAGCTAGCAGGTGTCATATAGTGCATAGTGCACCCAGAGTGTTGGAGAAGTTGCAGAAACAAGTTCACAATGCAAATGCAACGTAACCATCACAAAACATATTGTTAATATATTATTTTAATTCTTTTTTTTTTAAACTGCTATCACTGGTGGTGTCAACTCATTTGTGTGAGAAACTGAGGAAAAGCAAGAAAATCAACCAATAATTCTGTTTGATTTCACATCATGGACACCATGGCATCATTAGGCCTGCAGCATTGGAGGGCTTTTAATTATTAATATTTTTTAGAAAGATTCCCCAGATCTATTCATGTGTCATTCATGCTTTAAAGCCCTCAAAAATGTCATGATATATAGTTGATCAGAAAAATGCAACAATTTGTAACCTATATAGAATATATATATAGAAGGAAGAGACATCACTCTCATCACAGCGTTCACATTGTGCATTGTGGCTAGACTTTGGGGACAGTTGTATTGAAGTGAATGGAGCAGGCATGGAAAGTCCCACTATCAACCATCATACAGTGTCTGTGTTGTTTCACCTTTGATTGAAAAATGCTTCCACAGATTGCAAAATCGAACGCTGTGATGTGAGTGATGTCTTTTCCTTCTTTATAGGTTCCTTGTCTGTTTGTCACTCAAGGCTAATGGTGAAGTTGAACAATTCATGAATTTGCTATGGGGGCTGCCTGGAACCCTCTCAAGGACCCCTGGTGGTCACTTTGAGAACCACTGATGTAGTTTTTCAGTATTCATCTCAAATTGCTTGGAGATTGTGCAATTGTCTGTTGACATGAGGGGGGGGGGCTGGGCTAAGCCCCTAATGTCTTCAGACACTAGAAACGCCCCTGATGGACACAATATGGATACACATATGAACAGACGAACACAAATTAAACTATTGGCTGAAACATTTAATTGTCTCATTATTAGAATGATCTGAACATTGATGAGTCAAAGCAAACAGCCAAAGTGACTGAGGTGATTTGAACTGCAGCCTGACTCAGGATTACATCTGTATCATCAGTAATGATGCTGTGATACAGTTTCAGTGAAGAGTTTGTGTCAGTGAGCCAGCAGGCTGAAGGTTAGAGAGGATCAGTTTCAGTGAAGAGTTTGTGTCAGTGAGCCAGCAGGCTGAAGGTTAGAGAGGATCATTATAACTTTACCTGTGGTTGATATCATTTTCATAGTCAGAGCTCTCTGCTGGATCAGCATACTGCCCTGTTGAAGTTGATCAGATTATTAAAAAATCACATGTGTTTTTTTGGGGACATTTAGGCATTGCTGGCTGTTCTGTATTCATTTCATGTTTATAATTTGTGTACTCACCATTCTCGTCAACATGTCTGAGCTCAATCGAGGAAAAGGTGATGTCACCGGATCCACCTGCAGCTCCGCCTGAAATATAGATTTGCACTGGAATTTAAATCAGTCAGTTACTCACCTTCATTTGTGTGATTCTACCATTTCAAACTGCTGCATGTTAATAATAAAGTAAATACTCTACCATTTCCACGGTCTTCAGGGGCGTTGATAGTTTGATAGACATCAGCATCACCTGGAGGTCAGCAAGAATAAAGACAAGGTCAAATTAATCACTCCATGATACCAACTTAAACCTCATCTCTTCTAACACTTGTTCAAATAGAGAATGTTCAGTAGGTTATCATTTTAAAAGATAGATGTATGCAAAGCTATGCCATTTTGATTCTTATTAGAGCATTGGATTGTTTTGTAGATGTTAGTATCACATATTGGTTGTCAAGCATAAGATCCAGGTGTAAGAAATGACATCAATAGTATTTTCATACTGTAGAGCCAACAGTGGAGAGTACTGGCTTGGTTTGGTTCAGCAGTGTGAAACTTGCATAAAGAACGTTGTTTGTTATGTTTAGGTACGATCTGGGAGAACTGGCTATGAATGTAGAACAGAGACATGATCATATGTGAGGTCTTTCCTCTCTTTACTCTAACCTTATTGATTAATTGATTGATTGATTGATTACCCGACTGATTGATTGTCTAATTTACCAGCCCAGTGGCCTTGTGGTCTGAGTGTCCGCCCTGAGACTGGGAGGTTGTGAGTTCGATCCCCGGCCGAGTCATACCAAAGACTATAAAAATGGGACCCATTTGCCTCCCTGCTTGGTACTCAGCATCAAAAGGGTTGGAATTGGGGGGTTAGATCACCATATGATTCCCGAGCGTGGCAGTGCCGCTCACCGCTCCCCCAGGGGATGGGTCAAATGCGGAGAACAAATTTCACACATTGTGTGACAATCAGTGGGACTTTAGCTTTACCAATAGATCAACAACAAATTTCAATCTTTATGGCTTGGTCTTTGAAGACACAGCTTTCTATTGATTAGTAAGTAGTTGTTATAAATGTTGGTGTAATATTAGTTGTGAAGAACAGTCATGATGGTTAGAAGACTGACCATGGAGAAGAGTGCCATATGCATTGTCTTGATCATCTCTCTGGTCTGTAGTGGAGCTCTGGTTGGTGCTCTGAGACTGGATGGGCCTAATAAATGTAGTAAATATAGTAAATAACATGGAAGTTATGACTGTTATGGTTAAGATGAGAGAATCTGTGCTGTACTTGCCTGCCACAACATGGACCTGTGGAAAAACACATTTAAAGTTAAAGTGTGGCTTTACAAACTGTTCCTCTGTTATTCAGTGTCATGACATGAGGGAGAGTTGCTCACGGATTTAATACATTTAAATCAATGATATAATTATTATTATTATACAGTATAATTATATCATGATTATATCATAATTGAATAGTCACAGTATAATCCTCACTCTAATATGCAGGAGAAAGTCTCACCCTTGGACTTTCTGCAGATGAGCCACAGCAGCAGCAGGAGGATGATCAGTAACATGACAGCAACCAGTACAATGATCAACCACACAGGAAATGAAGAGCTTGCAGGACTGGACACTGCAAGTAGAGAGGTATATTATTAAAACAACACACCTGTGATGTCACCAGTCTGTGAACAACACCAAATTATTTGAGTGAAATAATATCATGCAACACACATTATTTTGATTATATTCTTAAAAGTCTTTGTCACATTCACATCAGACTAACATTGAAAGCAGGAATAGAAAGTGATTACAGTTACCCTACTCCTTTCAAAACCTCTGAGTAATCTCTAAGAATTCACACCTACTTTAATAAGACATCCAGCTGTGGAACAGTCATTTAATTATGAAGAGCTTCCAAACTGATATATCCACTTCAACCTGGACAAATATTACTATAGACAATACAATTCAGTATGAAACCTCAGCTACATAAACACTCTTGCTTCAAATATATTTTGCTTGTTTGTTTGTTTGTTTGTTTGTTTTTCAAAATACACGAACATGTAGGATTTTTGATACATATCCACATTAGGAATTTGCCAAGAATATATAATGAAACGTTGAATGAAACGTTTAAAGCATGGCACCCATTCTCTTTCTTTCCCCCTTCCCCTGCTCCTTCCCCACCTCTCCTTCTCTGTTCTCTCCTCCCCCACATTTCCCATTCCCTCCCCACCTCCAATAAACTTGACTTGAATAACTTCTATTGAATGTTGAAAATAAATGTTATATTGATTTTTTTAAGTGAAACGCACCCTGTACAGTGATGTTGACTGCGTTGCTGAACTCTCCTGATCCAGACTCACACCAGTACACTGCACTAAACCATATGTTGTTGATGTTGCATTTGGATCCAGTCATTGAGCCCCAGTCAGATGAACAGTGTGTCAGGTATCCTCTCTCAGTAAACCTCTTCACTGTCCACTCAGCAGAGTTTCCCTCACAGCTCAGAGAGACAGACTCAAAGGTGAAGTGCTGCGTTCTGTTGGGACTCACTGTGACAGAAGCTGATGAGCCTCCATCTGAAAGACAAAACACAATCAGAGGTCAAACTGACAGCAGAGATATTATGACATATTTAAAGTTAATAATGCAACTTTTCACCCACACAGCAATTATGAGTAAGCGAGCGAGTGAGTGAGTGAGTGAGTGATTGAGTGAGTGAGTGAGTGAGTGAGTGAGTGAGTGAGTGAGTGAGTGAGCGAGTGAGTGAGTGAGTGAGTGAGTAGGGGGCTAATTTGTAGGCTGCTATGTGGGTAGATCGCTCGCCCATGAATGAATGAATGAATGAATGAATGAATGAAACACACTCACCTCCAGACCAGATAAACTTAGTTGAACTGTTACGAGTGTAAAACACAGGTTCTCCTCTCCCAGCTCTACACATATATCCTCCTGTGTGTGTGGGTCCATGAAGGATGTAGGAACCCTCTGCAGTGCCATTGTTGCTACCAGGCAGCAGCTCATAGGTGTAGGAGTTGTCTGGTAGTTTGGGAACAGCCTTGTACCAGTAGAACCTCCATCCTGCAGATGAAGCTTCAACCTCACAGCTCAGAGTTACTGAGGCTCCAGGACTCAGCCACACAGGAGAGACCGTGAGGACAGGTGTGGGTTTAGCTGTTGAAAAGAAGTTTTCTCAGAATTAAAAGATGACATGATGTAGACCTTACCTAGTCTTCTCAGTGTATTACATACAGTACAATGCTTGGACGCTGCCCCAACAACATTTACGTTGCCTCCAAATCATCGTTACCTTCTAAATCATTTTGCTGCTACACTGACTTCTAATAGGGATAATGGCACCTCTATCATTCCTAGACTCTGTAACTTTGATGCTGCGTCCCAGAGCATTGAAGTTACCTGGATGTACCGCCACTGTTATCTGTAGGCTACCTGTCCCCTGTATCTGTTGCCTGTTGCCTGTATCTGTTGCCTGTGTCTGCTGCCTGTTGCTTGTTTCTTGTTTTACTGTTAAGCGTCTTTGAGTCTTGAAAAGCGCTATATCAAATAAATGCATTATTATTATTATTATTATGTAACTCCATGTCCTGCTGCAGCTCCTTCATATTAAAAGCTTTCCTCTGACAGACTAACGGGACACTTTTATTGTGAAGAACCTATAGGAAGTCATCGCTCTGGGTTAGCAAGATTGATTAGCGGCACTATTCTTTAACAACTCGACAATCTCAGTAATCATGAACACACATTTTTCATTCCAAAACACATTGTCAAACTCACCATTGTTACCAATGTTGACTGAGTCACTGTACTCTGTGTAGTAAAGTGAGTCTCCTCTGGCTCCTCTGCACCAGTAGACTCCTTCCTGTGAGACAGTGATCTTATTTGAGTTGGGATCTTGTGTGGTCAGGAGTTCAGAGTCTTTCTCCTCTCTGTACCAGTAGAACTTCCAGTCAGAAGATTCCTGCACAGAGCAGGTCAGCGTCACACTGCCCCCTACTGGGATGGCTGCTTGGTCAGCACTCAGTTTGGCCTTCGGACGTGCTGTTAAAATTACAGTGAAAAAACATGAAGTATTTTCCCCTCAAAGAGCTGAATTGACAAACTGATGTAATGGTGTAACGATGAATCTCATCCCTCTCTCTCTCATTTCCCACAAGACTACACTAATTGGCTCAAAGGGGGCGATACAATTAATTGATAAAAAATATGCATTTCAAAAGCTGCAGTCCACTGAATGACGGCTCCTCCTCAGTTATTTATTTCCCCACAAGAAGAAACCACAAGGTGACTATTTGTTCCTGATTGGTCCTGAGAGGACTACATTATTCATGAGGGACAACATGTTTACTATTGTCTTGTTTAGACGTGTAGATAGATGAAAACATAAACACATGTGACATAGTGACATATTTATTATGAATGAAAGATGATCTGACTTACATGATACTGTCAATGTGGTGGGGTGACTCCACTCAGTAGAAGAATATAGGTCACTTCTCTGTCTGGCCTTACATGAGTAGTCTCCACTGTGGCGTGTAGAAGCATAGCTAATCCTGTATTCATTTTGGTTCAGAGGTTTGTATGAGTTGGATGTTCTCCATTCATACTCCCAGGCAGTGTCTCCTCCTCCCTGGATCTCACATGTGAGAGTGATGTTCTCTCCACTGTATATCTGAGGCCAGTTGGGTTGCAGGGTCACAACAGCCATGTTTGCAACTGTTCACACCAAGAATCCACAATTATGATACAAATAGAAATATAAAATGAACAGAACAAATGTAATAGCTTTCTTAATACTACTGTAATCATGAATGTATGTTGTATTCCAACACAAGACTATAGGTCGAACCTAGTATAATGGATGCTGTGTGCTGTCACTCCCCCTCTCCTCTCTCTCTCTTGCTCCTCTGCGTGTGTGTAATAATAATAATAATAATACATTTATTTTATAAGGCGCCTTTAAGGTCGCCGTACAACAGGTAAATGCATGGGTATCACAGCAAACACTCAGATTAAGATTAGTAACATTATTACTAGTGTGTGTGTGTGTGTGTGTGTGTGTGTGTGTGTGTGTGTGTGTGTGTGTGTGTGCATGCGTGTTTGTGCTGTCACTCCCCCTCCTCTCTCTGTGTTGCTGCAACCAGTGTCTCTCTCTCTCTTATGTGGAGTAGTTTTCCCCCTCCTCCTCCTCCCATCTGTGTGTGTGTGTGTGTGTGTGTGTGTGTGTGTGTGTGTGTGTGTGTGTGTGTGTGTGTGTGTGTGTGTGTGTGTGTGTGTCTGTGTGTCTGTGTGTGTGTGAGCATTCTGCTACTCGTGTTGCCACTGGTTTGTCCTACAGAGCTGCCTTCCTTCCTTCACACAAAGCCTTGTAGACTGGTTGGTTCCGTCCAGCAACAAACTCACCTAGTTTGGTGATAGTGATGACATCACTGGCCTGTGTGAAGTAAACCGGGCGTCCTCTCCCTCCTCTGCAGCTGTAGACTCCTCCCTCTAAGACATTCATAGCGCTGTTTAGAACGAGTGCACCATCCTGCATGATCAGTGTGTAAGAGCCTGTGGTTTTTCTGTACCAGGAGTATTTCCAGTCAGAAGAGCCCTCCACAGAGCAGGTCAGCCTCACACTGCCCCCTACTGGTATGACTGTTGTGACAGCACGCAGTGTGGCCTTTGGTTTATCTGCTGTTTGGTTTAGAAGAAAAACATTTGCCATGTAAATTCACTATATTAAGCCAAACACATCTATTCATTATGCACTCAATTTAGGCTTAGGTTGTGCTGTTAAGATTAGAGTGAACAAAATATTTGTTTTGTTATTTTCAACTGTCATCTCTGGCCTGCGGCAAGATGTCATAAGCCATCTCATTAACTTATCTTATTTATCATTACTAAATTACTCAATGAGTCGAATTTGATGACTCGTCCTTTTTTTTAATCACAGACCACACTGATTGCCTCAAAGGGGGCATTAACAATTACATGATTAAATAAATAAATAAATAAATAAATAAATAAATAAATAAATAAATAAATAAATAAATAAATAAATAAATAAATAAATAAATGCATGCATGCATTTCAAAAGGTGCAGTCCACTGAATGACGGTTCCTCTTCAGTTATTTCTTTCCCCCACAATAAAGTAATTGAAGCAGTTGCGCACATCCAAAAAATGTCCAGCAGGTGCAGGAACCAAAAAGCGCTACAATAAAGAAAAAAGGAAGGTCCACACACTGAAGCTTTGTTTACCTTTTATTAAGCCATCCAACATTAATGTGTGTAAGACATACAAATCATACAAAGACACCATGTTAACATAACTTGCTGTCTTTGTATGATTTTTATGTCTGAGGAAGAGCAGTCGCTCGAAACGTCACACATTTCTGTTGGATGGCTTAATAAAAGGTAAACAGAGCTTCAGTGTGTGGACCTTCCTTTTTTCTTTATTTCCCCACAAGAAGAAACCACAAGGTGACTATTTGTTACTGATTGGTCCTGAGAGGACTGCATTATTCATGAGGGACAACATGTTTACTATTGTCTTGTTTAGATGTGTAGATAGATGAAAACATAAACACATGTGACATAGTGACATATTTATTATGAATGAAAGATGATCTGACTTACATGATACTGTCAATGTGGTGGAGTGACTCCACTCAGTAGAAGAATATAGGTCACTTCTCTGTGTGGCCTTACATGAGTAGTCTCCACTGTGAGACACAGAAGCTCTGTCAATCTGATACACAGCTTGTTTCAGAGGTTTGTATGACCTGCCTCTTCTCCATTCATACTCCCAGTCAGTGTCTCCTCCTCCCTGGATCTCACATCTGAGAGTGATGCTCTCTCCTCTGTATATCTGAGGCCAGTTGGGTTGCAGGGTCACAACAGGCCTGTTTCCAACTGTTCACACCAGACATCCACAATTATGATACGAATAGAAATATACAATCAACAGAACACATTTTGTAATCATGAACGCATGTTGTTTTATTACAAAACAAACTCACCTAGTTTGGTTATAGTGATAGGATCACTGTCATGTGTGAAGTAAACCGGGTCTCCTCTCTCTCCTCTGCACCTGTAGACTCCTCCCTCTGAGACTGAGATAGCTGTGGTTAGAATGGCTGCACCATCCTTCATGATCAGTGTGGGAGAGCCTGTGGTTTGTCTGAACCAGTAGTATTTCCAGTCAGAAGAGCCCTCCACAGAGCAGGTCAGCGTCACACTGCCCCCTACTGGTATGACTCTTGTGTCAGCATGCAGTGTGGCCTTTGGTTTATCTGCTGTTTGGTTTAGAAGGAAAACATTTGACAAGTAAAGACTTGATGACAAACACAGCATGTGTGTCACCACTTTGACTACACCAGACATGGCAACCAAGTTTTTCACTTTTTGCACTCAAGTCGCATGATGTACAAAATGACTTCAGACTTGGCTCAAAATCTTAGAATTTTAAAACTACACTGTCCAAATAAATAATTCATTACATAAAGTAAGTTAAATATTTTCATAATGTGAACATTTTCAAAATCTATTTGTGTGACAAACATTTGGGTGGGGTGGGGCTGAAATCTTCCTTTCACTTAAAGGGCTCTGGTATTCATTCTGTGTAGTCATTTTAAAGCCCAGTTCACACCAATGATTCACAATGCAACAAAACTGTCCTAGAACACATTTGCAGCCGTCTGAACAGACCCGTCTCATCTCGACTCCAAGGTAGCAGAGCTGCAGAGGATTGCAAACAGTTGCAAGTTTCAACTTGTTGGGTTGTGAATCGTTGGTTTGAAGTTGAACTGGGCTTAAAATGATACCCAGGCCTAATGGCATCAGCTGCAGTGCTGTTTTCAACAGCATTTGGCTACAAAGATGTTCAATCTTTAAACAGCTGAGCTTACATTGTGAGTATGATGCATTAATTGATCCTGTGCTGCACATTCTCATTCCGATTGAATGTGTCTAACATCGAATAATTAATATACCGATTTTTCCTCTTTTGAATTTCCATCAAATTAATGATGAGCCGACTTTAGAAATACTGTATAAGTTAATTTCCCCATACAGTCTGAGTTCACACAACAGAAGACGGCACACATAATTTTTTGCGCAAGTCAACTTATTGTATAAATATGTGAATCTCTTAATGGTAAGAAATCAACTCTGTGCTGAATTCTTGTCTTTTTTTCTCGTCTTCTCCCTCATGGTTATGTGTGATGGTGATAGTCCTTTACACTGCTTATACCTTTACTAAACACACATTTTCAGTTGAAGAGTGGTAGCCTATATAATAGGTCTACAGCTAGCAACTCTAGTCAGCATTGAGGGGTCTGAATCTAAAATAAATCTTATACTATAAAGATTAAAATCATAATTACATTTATACATCATACAAGTATAGTAGCAAACAGGTTATGTAACTCCATGGGTTGAACCACATCCTTAATGACTCATAAATAAGTGCTATAGGTGAAGGTAAACAAGATGGTGATAATAAGTTTGATGACTTACCTGATACAGTCAGAGTGACTTTATTACTCTTCCTTTCTGTAAGGGTTCCGTCACGTCTGAGATAACCAATACACTGATATTCACCACTGTGACCTGTTTCTATACGTTGTATTGTGCGGTGTGTAGACTCAAAGTAGGGGAAATACCCTCGACCATCCTTGTCGATTTTGTAATACCAGTCAGTCTCCTCTCCTTCCCTCATGTCACATATGAAGGTAACAGACTCTCCAGTAAATACATGAGACAGGTCGGGTTCAAGGGTCAGCACAGCATCTGTTCTCCCAAAACAAACACATACAGCACTACACTATTAGAACAACACAAACACATACAGCACTACACTATTAGAACAACACAAACACATACAGCACTACACTATTAGAACAACACAAACACATACAGCACTACACTATTAGAACAACACAAACACATACAGCACTACACTATTAGAACAACACAAACACATACAGCACTACACTATTAGAACAACACAAACACATACAGCACTACACTATTAGAACAACACAAACACATACAGCACTACACTATTATAACAACACAAACACATACAGCACTACACTATTAGAACAACACAAACACATACAGCACTACACTATTAGAACAACACAAACACATACAGCACTACACTATTAGAACAACACAAACACATACAGCACTACACTATTATAACAACACAAACACATACAGCACTACACTATTAGAACAACACAAACACATATAGCACTACACTATTAGAACAACACAAACACATACAGCACTACACTATTATAACAACACAAACACATACAGCACTACACTATTAGAACAACACAAACACATATAGCACTACACTATTAGAACAACACAAACACATACAGCACTACACTATTAGAACAACACAAACACATACAGCACTACACTATTAGAACAACACAAACACATACAGCACTACACTATTAGAACAACACAAACACATACAGTACTACACTATTAGAACAACACAAACACATACAGCACTACACTATTAGAACAACACAAACACATACAGCACTACACTATTAGAACAACACAAACACATACAGCACTACACTATTAGAACAACACAAACACATACAGTACTACACTATTAGAACAACACAAACACATACAGCACTACACTATTAGAACAACACAAACACATACAGCACTACACTATTAGAACAACACAAACACATACAGCACTACACTATTAGAACAACACAAACACATACAGCACTACACTATTAGAACAACACAAACACATACAGCACTACACTATTAGAACAACACAAACACATACAGCACTACACTATTAGAATATAAAATAAATACTGGAAATAGCTTTGTTTTTAGCTATATACAATGTGACAAACTTAGTCATAATAAGTTGTGCAGAAACATAACAGTGAAATGATATGCATGTAAAAATGTTTAGATAGGAAGAGGAAGCCGAATAATAATAGCAGAATAATAGGTGGAGATTCATCTTGAGTCATTGAATAGATAAAGAGAATATAGAAAGTTCTGTCATCACCTTCAGCGTGTCCTTGGTAGAGGAGTGTACTCAGCACTAAAATAAAGATCGAAACCTCATCAGACACTATCAAACTGTCAAAATAACAATCAACAAAGTTCAAACAGCTCGACTTTCATCAGTAGGCTATATTGAAACATATTGATTACAGACACAAGATTCTTCTCTATTCAAACTGTCAGTGACAAAGACATGAGACAAACCACTGATGCTGTGTTCTGTTCACCACAACATTGTCATTATTCAGCAGCATTGAAACACAGAAAGTCAGTATGTTGTACTCACAGAATAACAGGAGCCCAGCACAGAGCCAGGTGCACCCCATCCTCACATCCAGCTCAGCTCCACTCTGTCTCTCTGCTTCTGACTGACTGTTCCACTTCCTACAGAGTGAGCTTATAACCTCTGTGCAGGAAGAGACAGACAGAGAGCTGCCGTTAGAAAGAATTCACACCTTGGCAGTGTGTGTTCTAACTTAGTTTAGACCATCGCTATTTCCTCCCTCTTTACTGGAAGAGCTCACAAAACGTTTAGTTTGACGTAGACATGTTATGATTACAGGCACAGAAAATACATGTAATTGTTGTATAAGATACGTCATGACATCAGATCCTTGCATCAGTGTTTTAAATAAAGTGAGAGGCTGACATGGTGAGGATTGGGGTTAAGCAGTGGCATTGTGTAAATCTTTCTGTTTAAAGTTAACTCTTGTTGAGCACATATAGTATAATACTATACATTGATGTAATATTGTATAACATGGATTGGGAACTTCGGACAAAGAAAAAGAGGTGTGTGTGTGTGTGTGTGTGCGTGCGTGTGTGCGTGCGTGCGTGTGTGTGTGTGTGTGCGCGTCACTGACATACTAATATGTCGTCCATATTAAATATAGACGATATGTCTCAACCTCCTGCTGGTGTAGTGAGGCCAAAACACCCCAGATTCACTTTTAGAGAGCTCATATCCTGTGACTGTCCATTCTATCAATCAGTCAATCAAGTCAGTGGTGTGTAGACACACCACAGAAGAAGAAAGTTAGCCGTGTCATAAGCAGACTGATCTCCAACACATGATGGAGGGTCGGCCAGGAGACCAATAAGATGCAGGCAGGCAGAGGAGGAGAGAGTGCTCACCACTTCCCCTCAAAGCTCTCCACTTGAAGATCACCACTCAAACAGTGTCAGATTTTTATTTTTTCATAACTATTTCCTTTTCAAACAAATTGATTAACCTCTCTTTGATTAACAGTATCTGTTAAAAAAAAGATGGGGCTTCTTACCCTATGGTTTAAGAGCAGGCTTCACAGACAATCACACATATTCACATAAGGACCTAGGCTGCACTGACCTGGTACAGTATATTAGAGTATTTGCTCCTCAACAGCTTTTTACACATGGATGTAGATACACATGACAAGTATCTACATGCTGATGACATGGGCCTGTAGGATTTTCATTAAGTCCTGCTTGTTGAACATGTCTGATCTGCTGGGTTTACTAACATTATAAGCCAGCTGATGGCTCATAGCTGCTGCTGCCACATTTACATCATAGTACTACAGTAGACTAGAGGAATAACCTGCAGTGTATCACAGTGTCAGCATCATAGTACTACAGTAGACTAGAGGAATAACCTGCAGTGTATCACAGTGTCAGCATCATAGTACTACAGTAGACTAGATGAATAACCTGCAGTGTATCACAGTGTCAGCATCATAGTACTACAGTAGACTAGAGGAATAACCTGCAGTGTATCACAGTGTCAGCATCATAGTACTACCAGTAGACTAGAGGAATAACCTGCAGTGTATCACAGTGTCAGCATCATAGTACTACAGTAGACTAGAGGAATAACCTGCAGTGTATCACAGTATCAGCATCATAGTACTACAGTAGACTAGAGGAATAACCTGCAGTGTATCACAGTGTCAGCATCATAGTACTACAGTAGACTAGAGGAATAACCTGCAGTGTATCACAGTGTCAGCATCATAGTACTACAGTAGACTAGAGGAATAACCTGCAGTGTATCACAGTGTCAGCATCATAGTACTACAGTAGACTAGAGGAATAACCTGCAGTGTATCACGGTGTCAGCATCATAGTACTACAGTAGACTAGAGGAATAACCTGCAGTGTATCACAGTGTCAGCATCATAGTACTACAGTAGACTAGATGAATAACCTGCAGTGTATCACAGTGTCAGTATCATAGTACTACAGTAGACTAGAGGAATAACCTGCAGTGTATCACAGTGTCAGCATCATAGTACTACAGTAGACTAGATGAATAACCTGCAGTGTATCACAGTGTCAGCATCATAGTACTACAGTAGACTAGAGGAATAACCTGCAGTGTATCACAGTGTCAGCATCATAGTACTACAGTAGACTAGAGGCATAACCTGCAGTGTATCACAGTGTCAGCATCATAGTACTACAGTAGACTAGAGGAATAACCTGCAGTGTATCACAGTGTCAGCATCATAGTACTACAGTAGACTAGAGGAATAACCTGCAGTGTATCACAGTGTCAGTATCATAGTACTACAGTAGACTAGAGGAATAACCTGCAGTGTATCACAGTATCAGCATCATAGTACTACAGTAGACTAGAGGAATAACCTGCAGTGTATCACAGTGTCAGCATCATAGTACTACAGTAGACTAGAGGAATAACCTGCAGTGTATCGCAGTGTCAGTATCATAGTACTACAGTAGACTAGAGGAATAACCTGCAGTGTATCACAGTGTCAGCATCATAGTACTACAGTAGACTAGAGGAATAACCTGCAGTGTATCACAGTGTCAGCATCATAGTACTACAGTAGACTAGAGGAATAACCTGCAGTGTATCACAGTATCAGCATCATAGTACTACAGTAGACTAGAGGAATAAACTGCAGTGTATCACAGTGTCAGCATCATAGTACTACAGTAGACTAGATGAATAACCTGCAGTGTATCACAGTGTCAGCATCATAGTACTACAGTAGACTAGAGGAATAACCTGCAGTGTATCACAGTGTCAGTATCATAGTACTACAGTAGACTAGAGGAATAACCTGCAGTGTATCACAGTGTCAGTATCATAGTACTACAGTAGACTAGAGGAATAACCTGCAGTGTATCGCAGTGTCAGTATCATAGTACTACAGTAGACTAGAGGAATAACCTGCAGTGTATCACAGTGTCAGCATCATAGTACTACAGTAGACTAGAGGAATAACCTGCAGTGTATCACAGTATCAGCATCATAGTACTACAGTAGACTAGAGGAATAACCTGCAGTGTATCACAGTGTCAGCATCATAGTACTACAGTAGACTAGAGGAATAACCTGCAGTGTATCACAGTGTCAGCATCATAGTACTACAGTAGACTAGAGGAATAACCTGCAGTGTATCACAGTGTCAGCATCATAGTACTACAGTAGACTAGAGGAATAACCTGCAGTGTATCACAGTATCAGCATCATAGTACTACAGTAGACTAGAGGAATAAACTGCAGTGTATCACAGTGTCAGCATCATAGTACTACAGTAGACTAGATGAATAACCTGCAGTGTATCACAGTGTCAGCATCATAGTACTACAGTAGACTAGAGGAATAACCTGCAGTGTATCACAGTGTCAGTATCATAGTACTACAGTAGACTAGAGGAATAACCTGCAGTGTATCACAGTGTCAGCATCATAGTACTACAGTAGACTAGAGGAATAACCTGCAGTGTATCACAGTGTCAGTATCATAGTACTACAGTAGACTAGAGGAATAACCTGCAGTGTATCACAGTGTCAGCATCATAGTACTACAGTAGACTAGAGGAATAACCTGCAGTGTATCACAGTGTCAGCATCATAGTACTACAGTAGACTAGAGGAATAACCTGCAGTGTATCACAGTGTCAGCATCATAGTACTACAGTAGACTAGAGGAATAACCTGCAGTGTATCACAGTATCAGCATCATAGTACTACAGTAGACTAGAGGAATAAACTGCAGTGTATCACAGTGTCAGCATCATAGTACTACAGTAGACTAGATGAATAACCTGCAGTGTATCACAGTGTCAGCATCATAGTACTACAGTAGACTAGAGGAATAACCTGCAGTGTATCACAGTGTCAGCATCATAGTACTACAGTAGACTAGATAAACCTGCAGTGTATCACAGTGTCAGCATCATAGTACTACAGTAGACTAGAGGAATAACCTGCAGTGTATCACAGTGTCAGTATCATAGTACTACAGTAGACTAGAGGAATAACCTGCAGTGTATCACAGTGTCAGCATCATAGTACTACAGTAGACTAGAGGAATAACCTGCAGTGTATCACAGTGTCAGCATCATAGTACTACAGTAGACTAGAGGAATAACCTGCAGTGTATCACAGTGTCAGCATCATAGTACTACAGTAGACTAGAGGAATAACCTGCAGTGTATCACAGTGTCAGCATCATAGTACTACAGTAGACTAGAGGAATAACCTGCAGTGTATCACAGTGTCAGCATCATAGTACTACAGTAGACTAGAGGAATAACCTGCAGTGTATCACAGTGTCAGCATCATAGTACTACAGTAGACTAGAGGAATAACCTGCAGTGTATCACAGTGTCAGCATCATAGTACTACAGTAGACTAGAGGAATAACCTGCAGTGTATCACAGTGTCAGTATCATAGTACTACAGTAGACTAGAGGAATAACCTGCAGTGTATCACAGTGTCAGCATCATAGTACTACAGTAGACTAGAGGAATAACCTGCAGTGTATCACAGTGTCAGCATCATAGTACTACAGTAGACTAGAGGAATAACCTGCAGTGTATCACAGTGTCAGCATCATAGTCCTACAGTAGACTAGAGGAATAACCTGCAGTGTATCACAGTGTCAGCATCATAGTACTACAGTAGACTAGAGGAATAACCTGCAGTGTATCACAGTATCAGCATCATAGTACTACAGTAGACTAGATGAATAACCTGCAGTGTATCACAGTGTCAACATCATAGTACTACAGTAGACTAGAGGAATAACCTGCAGTGTATCACAGTATCAGCATCATAGTACTACAGTAGACTAGATGAATAACCTGCAGTGTATCACAGTGTCAGCATCATAGTACTACAGTAGACTAGAGGAATAACCTGCAGTGTATCACAGTATCAGTATCATAGTACTACAGTAGACTAGAGGAATAACCTGCAGTGTATCACAGTATCAGTATCATAGTACTACAGTAGACTAGAGGAATAACCTGCAGTGTATCACAGTGTCAGCATCATAGTACTACAGTAGACTAGAGGAATAACCTGCAGTGTATCACAGTGTCAGCATCATAGTACTACAGTAGACTAGAAGAATAACCTGCAGTGTATCACAGTATCAGCATCATAGTACTACAGTAGACTAGAGGAATAACCTGCAGTGTATCACAGTGTCAGTATCATAGTACTACAGTAGACTAGAGGAATAACCTGCAGTGTATCACAGTGTCAGCATCATAGTACTACAGTAGACTAGAGGAATAACCTGCAGTGTATCACAGTGTCAGCATCATAGTACTACAGTAGACTAGAGGAATAACCTGCAGTGTATCACAGTATCAGCATCATAGTACTACAGTAGACTAGAGGAATAACCTGCAGTGTATCACAGTGTCAGCATCATAGTACTACAGTAGACTAGAGGAATAACCTGCAGTGTATCACAGTGTCAGCATCATAGTACTACAGTAGACTAGAGGAATAACCTGCAGTGTATCACAGTGTCAGTATCATAGTACTACAGTAGACTAGAGGAATAACCTGCAGTGTATCACAGTGTCAGCATCATAGTACTACAGTAGACTAGAGGAATAACCTGCAGTGTATCACAGTGTCAGCATCATAGTACTACAGTAGACTAGAGGAATAACCTGCAGTGTATCACAGTGTCAGTATCATAGTACTACAGTAGACTAGAGGAATAACCTGCAGTGTATCACAGTGTCAGTATCATAGTACTACAGTATACTAGAGGAATAACCTGCAGTGTATCATAGTGTCAGCATCATAGTATTACAGTAGACTAGAGGAATAACCTGCAGTGTATCACAGTGTCAGCATCATAGTACTACAGTAGACTAGAGGAATAACCTGCAGTGTATCACAGTGTCAGCATCATAGTACTACAGTAGACTAGAGCAGTGGTTCCCAACCTTTTTTGTGTTATGTACCCCTTGAGCTGTTTTACCATGCCGATAGTACCCCTCACTCATGCATGTCGATAATTCTCCTAAATTTGTTATATTAAACTTATATTAAACTTTTAGATGACCTCTCTAACACATCTCATTATTAAAATATTTTAATGACTCATCTTTAATACAATTCTGACAGTTTTCAATTGGAAAAAGTAATCTGTTTTTATCATTTTGGAAATACATTGTAATCCCCAATCTTTCCAAGTACCCCCTGCAAGCTGCTGAAGTACCCCTAGGGGTACACGTACCCCTGGTTGGGAATCACTGGACTAGAGGAATAACCTGCAGTGTATCACAGTGTCAGCATCATAGTACTACAGTAGACTAGAGGAATAACCTGCAGTGTATCACAGTGTCAGCATCATAGTACTACAGTAGACTAGAGGAATAACCTGCAGTGTATCACAGTGTCAGCATCATAGTACTACAGTAGACTAGAGGAATAACCTGCAGTGTATCATAGTGTCAGCATCATAGTACTACAGTAGACTAGAGGAATAACCTGCAGTGTATCATAGTGTCAGATTCAGGCTGTTGGAAGGGTGTGAGGTGGACAAATAAAAAGGACATCTTGCTGCACAACATGGCACCCTGCCAGCATGGGAAAAGATATGATGCATCATATATGATGCAGGGCTTTCCACAATGATATGATGTAGCCAGGCAGTGGAGACAAAGTAGCCAGCTAGTGTTTGTTAGCCACTGGGCTACTTGTGGGATGAAAACAGACGTATATTGGAGTAATTGGGGGATTCTGTGCCTTGCTCAAGGTTAGAAGTCAGTGAGTGAAGGAGAGGATCACATGTGGTTCAAACTGCTGACTTTCCAGCATGGAGTTCATTTCTCCAACTATTACAAACTATTACTTCTATTACTAAGCATAATGTACAGTATATCCCCCTTGTATTTTCATGAAGTCCTCATTGAACTGTGCATATCTCAAATGCTTGGTGTCAACCACTAACATTAGCCCCGCTGATGGCTTACAGGTTACATTACACTCAGAAGACAAAATAAAATAAAATAAACACCGAAGCAAAACTATTTATTTTCTTCTGCTTTTTGTCCAAGTGAATTGGTCTCTCCTGATTCTTAATATAGCTGACTCGCTTGGTTTGATCAATACAACTATCTTTATTATTAAGCATTTTATGAAATGTCTATTGAAGAATCAATGGCGGATGGAATTTCTTGGTTCGTATGCCTAACCCAGAAGAGGATGTAACTTTGGCACTTTATATAGGCGTTTAGCTTGACAGTTATTAGAGAGTGTGTACGGACAATAACGTTATATGCAGTTGGGTCCTCTCCAGCATTTCCATGACCGGGAAAAAAAGTCAAGACGAACTCACCTCCCTTCTCCACAACACAACAAGCAATACAGCTGATCAATGGACAGGGCTGGCAGTTAATGAAAGCAGAACTTGGACACTGGCTACAACTTAAAGGTGCAGCTGTTACAGAAATCATCGTACATGTAAATCACGCTCCAGTGTCTGTTATTATTTTCAAGTTAATATTCTGTTTGTAATTGATCTGTGGCTGAGTCAGCTCCATTAGAAATATTACAGACCCTCTTCCCCCACTAAAATATAACAAATATATAAAATAGAACAATTGGGGCTCAGAGCATCATAGGTAAAGACATGGATGCTACAGCTGTTAAAGAGACAGGCCTCATAATAAATATGACAGCTTACAGACCCTGTTGCCACCATGAATATAGCAATAAGCAAAAACTCTTATAAGAAAACATCTCACTGGTCCTGCAGTTTGTGCTGGGAACAACACACTTCATTCACCTACATCACCTGTCTGTATAAAATGATCTACTATCGAATAATAAATTATGTCCATGTTTTTGTTTAGCATGTTTCCCTGCCTTCCACTTGCATGCTGGGATCAGCTCCAGACCTGACCTGCATGCTGGGATCAGCTCCAGATCTGACCTGCATGCTGGGATCAGCTCCAGACCTGACCTGCATGCTGGGATCAGATCTGACCTGCATGCTGGGATCAGCTCCAGATCTGACCTGCATGCTGGGATCAGCTCCAGACCTGACCTGCATGCTGGGATCAGACCTGACCTGCATGCTGGGATCAGCTCCAGATCTGAGCTGCATGCTGGGATCAGCTCCAGACCTGACCTGCATGCTGAGATCAGACCTGACCTGCATGCTGGGATCAGCTCCAGACCTGACCTGCATGCTGGGATCAGACCTGACCTGCATGCTGGGATCAGACCTGACCTGCATGCTGGGATCAGCTCCAGACCTGACCTGCATGCTGGGATCAGACCTGACCTGCATGCTGGGATCAGACCTGACCTGCATGCTGGGATCAGCTCCAGACCTGACCTGCATGCTGGGATCAGACCTGACCTGCATGCTGGGATCAGCTCCAGACCTGACCTGCATGCTGGGATCAGACCTGACCTGCATGCTGGGATCAGACCTGACCTGCATGCTGGGATCAGCTCCAGACCTGACCTGCATGCTGGGATCAGACCTGAGCTGCATGCTGGGATCAGCTCCAGATCTGACCTGCATGCTGGGATCAGCTCCAGCCCTGACCTGCATGCTGGGATCAGCTCCAGACCTGACCTGCATGCTGGGATCAGCTCCAGATCTGAGCTGCATGCTGGGATCAGCTCCAGACCTGACCTGTATGCTGGGATCAGCTCCAGACCTGACCTGCATGCTGGGATCAGCTCCAGACCTGACCTGCATGCTGGGATCAGCTCCAGACCTGACCCTGAATTGGAAGGAGCAGGTATAGAAAGTGCATGTGATACACTGTAAATGTTAGTGTGTCATGGAATATGTGTTGAACCTTTCATGTTTTCTTGCAATCCACGTCTCTCTAGTTTGACTGCCTGACCTGACACACTTCTCTTTACAGACATATTGGGCTCTATTCTCCCACAGGCCATCGGCGCTATTACAGGCCTTAACCGCAAAAAAACGTGCCTTGCGCCTGTTTCGGCAAGATAGCAATAGGCTTTAGGCTGCCAAATGCGCTTTAGGCCGAATGGGCGTGGCGCAGTCCCAAAGTGGGCGTGTCGGCGCTAAATACCAGCCTAGTGATATCTTGGGACCTGGCGTACATTTAGCGCTTTGCGCTTTTGAAAAGCAGGCCTATTCTGTGCCTTCACTGCCTCTTCTCTGTCACCCTTCTCTCTCTCTCTCTCTGAGTTCCCAGCATGCATTGTGTTTCTCCATTTCGCTACTAAATAGCAACCAAATGAGCCAAAATAGATATAAAAGGTAGTTCTAAATTAATGTGTAATGGTAACACAGCCTGCCATTGTCAACATTTCAATATTGGACCAAATAAAACATCGAAATGAAAACACCACCCTATGTGAAACATATATGTCCTCCTGGGGCTATATATACCCCTTGTCGAGTTAACGTGATTTAGAGAAGTAACAGCGGAACGCGCTTCGGAACGCGCTTCTAATGGCATCTGCTATACTGTGATGTCCCTCCAATAACTTGGCCCTATTTCACATTTAGTTTTACAATAAAAACACATTTATGCAATGACTTGACATAATGTAGGCTATATTTATGTGCATCATCCTTCCTGCAGCAGGCAAGAGAAAATGATATCTTTCTGGACAAACTTTCACCAATCTAATAGGCTATATTTTTCTAGCTGATGCATAGAACATTATTTTCACTTTGATCTTGCTATAGTGTAGCGTATTTACATGCTTGCAGTATTTAAACTGCAGTTAGATTGGTTTGAGAAGCATCATAATATGGAATAATAGCCGATATATGGAGACAGACGGGATGAAGGGAGGTGGGGGGGGGGGGATCAGAGGCTTGGGTTTCGTCTGGTTTTGCGGGACCAGTGGAATTGGAGCTAAAAAGGCAAGCGTGCCATTCGTTTATTGCACTTATCCAATGAGCATGACAGTGCACAATTTTACGCCTAAAAGGCGTGGTTGTAATGCTTTGGGCTGCATCTAGCGCCAGCACGACGATATCAAGTGCGCCTGTCCACGCCCACTGCTTTGATCTGCGCCTGCCGCTCGGCCTAGAAACTGCGCCGATGCAACGATAGGGCCCATTTACTATGATTTTGTTCATCAAAGTAAATGTATGGGTGCTGTCTGACATTTTACATTTGGCCGTAACATTTAATTATCTGTAGAATGCATACAGTAGTTCAAAAAACAAGACAGTGTGCATATGATATGGCAGCATCAGCTCTATAATGTTAACATGGGCGGATGTTTGTTTGATTTCAGAATAACCAGTATCTTCAGTTCCCACAGAAGTTGATATTTCTGTGAACGGAGAGTAAAGATTAATTTAATAGACACATAGATGGATGTGAATAGACCCACAGCACTTTGATACTTTGTCCAAATACTCAGTGTTAACCTTTAGCTCAGTAAATTACAGTAGCTTGAAAAGGTTGCCAGTTTCTTTTTTTACAGTGACAATGTGCTGAACTGAACTGGTGAAAACTTGCTTAAAGCTATAACATTATAGTACTGTGCAAAGTATTCATACCTACTCTTTACCAATGCATGTATACTATAATAATAATGATAATGATAATAATAATAATAATAATACTAATCATAATCATAATAACTTGAATTTATATAGCGCCTTTCATAAAACTCAAGGTCGCTTTACAGGAGAGGGGGCAGGGGGGGGGGCAAAAACAAACAAAACAAAGGGATGGCTAAACTAACTAAACTAAAACTAACTCATGGGGAAAGGCCATGGTGAAGAGGTGGGTCTTGAGGGTTGTTTTGAAAGTGTCCAGGGTCGGGGCGTTAAGGATTTCAGGAGGGAGAGAGTTCCAGAGGTTGGGGGCTGCCACACTGAAGGCTCTGTCCCCGAAAGTTTTGAGTCTGGTACGGGGGATGGACAGCAGACCCATGTCTGAGGACCACAGGTTCCAGGATGGAGTGTGTTGGTGGAGGAGGTCGGACAGGTATTGGGGGGCGAGTGAATAAAGGAGGAGGAGTTTGTAGGAGAACTTGACCGGGAGCCAGTGGAGGTGGATGAGGGTGGGGGTGATGTACTGACTATAGTAGAGTATATATACAATAAAACAGGAGAAAACATGAATGATCATAACTAGCTCCCTCGTTACCACAAGAGTTGGCATTGAAAATAATAAAACAGTGTATTTGTGGAGGACACAGAAGTTGCACTAAACTGTCTGAGAGCAATATGTTGCACAGTAACACTACTGCAGGTGTGTGTAAACCTGGGCACACGTCACATTCTAGTACAGAAGGGACATCTCAAGTCTCATTTTTTAATCAGATGTGATCAACTATATTTGATCTTAACAGTTAAAAGTGATATTTGCATCATTTAATAATTGTCTGGTAACTATAGAGTCAGAGAGGAAACCAGCTCAGTCACTTCTTGTCAGCATGAGTGGAAACGACTCCATTTCACAATTTGTTTTTAACATGTATAAGGCCGACGTGAGAACCGCTGATGCTAGCAGAATTTAGACAGTGTTATAACCACCCTGATGCCAGAGCTCACAACACGCACAAGGTGTCATTTAGTACACACAATTTTTGAGGAGGCAGTTCACACTGCTATCTCTGGTGTTAACTCATTTGCGTAATAAACTGGGGAAGTGAGGGTTAATTGCCAAGATATGATCGACCACACAACCTAAACACCATGATTAGACGGTAGAAAAGAAAAGCAACAAAGAATTATCTTTATTTCACATCTATTGAATTGAATTGAATGCCTTTACTGGCATTGCACGTTGCCATACCATGAAATTTGCTGTGCAGCTCCTAAAACGTTTCAGACACATATGGAGTCTCGACCAAGTTTCAAGATGGAGACCAGTCATGTTACCTCATATCACAATAGCAATCAGCTTTGAACATAAGTCAAGTGTGACGTCTGTTTTTTTATTTTATTTTTATTAAACCTTTATTTTTATTTATTATTATTATTAACCTTCACTTTACCAGATAAAAGACTCATTGAGATTTCAAATCTCTTTTACAAGAGGAACCTGGCCAAGAGGGAAGCATAAAAAACAAACACACATTTAGGTTCCATACAGACACACAAATAAACGTTATGACGTGCGTCTCGTGACTCATCACCCCATCCTCAATAGCCAATCAGCCCCTGTCAATATGACGTCTCTTATGACGTCGCTGCTGAGCCTATGACGTGGCAGTATATATAGCCAGTGGGCCCTATTCTCCCACAAGCCTTCGGCGCTAAAACGGGCCTTAAACGCAAAAAAACGTGCCTTGCGCCTGTTTTGGGACGATATCAATATGGCTTTAGGCTGCCAAATGCGCTTTAGGCCGAATGGGCGTGGCGCAGTCCCAGAATGGGCCAAAGTGGGCGTGTCGGCGCTAACTACCGGCGTAGTGCTATCTTCGCACCTGGCCTACATTTAGCGCTTTGCGCCTTTGAAAACCAGGCCTATTCACTGCGCCAGTGCACTTGTGCCTCTCCCCTGTCACCCTTCTCTGTCTCTCTCTGAAACCAGGCCTATTCAGTGCGCCAGTGCTCTTCTGCCTCTGAGTCACCCTTCTCTCTCTCTCTCTGACTCCCTCGCTCAAACAGACACAACACATAGCAGCACCCAGCTTCCCATAGGAAATAGCAGTTGTAAGTTTACTGCCTGTGAATGTCCACTCCCAGCATGCAATTGGGTCCTCCATTTCGCTACTAAATAGCAACCAAATGAGCCGAAATAGATATAAAAGGTAGATCTAAAATAATGTGTAATGATAAGACAACCTGCAATTGTCGAACATTTCAATATTGGACCAAATAAAACATCGAAATGAAACACCACCCTATGTGAAACATATATGTCCTCTTGAGCCTATATATACCCCTTGTGGGTTTAACGTGATTTAGATAAGTGACAGCGGAACGCGCTTCTGTGATGTGCTATACTGTGATGTCCGCTCCAATAACTTGGCCCTACTTGACATTTAGTTTTACAATAAAAACACATTTATGCAATGACTTTACATAATGTAGGGTATATTTATGTGCATCGATCATTCTACCTGCAGCAGGGGAGAGAAAACGATATCTTTCTGGACAAACTTTCACCAATCTAATAGGCTATATTTTTCTAGCTGATGCGTTTAGTACATTATTTTCACTTTGATCTTGCTATAGTGTAGCGTATTTACATGCTTGCAGTATTGAAACTGCAGTTAGATTGGTTTGAGAAGCATAATAATATGGAATAATAGCCTATAATGCAGTCAGACAGACAGACTGGATGAAGGGAGGGGGGGGGGCAGAGCGTTTGGCTTTCGTCTGGTTTTGCGGGATCACTGGAATTGGAGCTAAAAAGGCAAGCGTGCGATTCGTTTATTGCAGTTATCCAATGAGCATGACGGTGCATAATTTTACGCTTAAAAGGCGTGGTTGTAATGGTTGAGGCTGCGTCTAGCGCCAGCACGACGATATCAAGTGCGCTGGTCCACGCCCACTGATTTGAGCTGCGCCAGGCGTTCGGCCTAGAAACAGCGCCGATGCAACGATAGGGACCAGAGTCAGCGCGTCGTCATCCTCTGCCTGATCGTTCACCTTAGTGGTGGCTGTACCTGGGCTGATCGTCTTCTCTGGAGCTGTGTTTTGCCCCACCCACCTCCCCAGTCCACCACCAACGTCTTGACCCCTGAAGAATTCCCTACGGGGGGATTCTCTATCCTACATGTAAACTGATGCCCTCCTCTGTCACCACAAGAAGAGGGTCATCTTACCACAGAGTCATTACCACAAAATTAGTCGCCATGCTATTTGTGAATAAAGCTTGCTTGTCAAATTTTACCCACTGGTCTCTCATGATTGAATTTACATACATACATACATACATACATACATACAGTACATACATACATACATAATAAAAGGACAAACTACAGTGCATAGTCAGAAAGGCCTCCAAAATCAGGGTGTGACCTTATCTTAAAAGGTAAAGTCAAGGTAAAGTCCCACTGATTGTCACACACCTGAGTAATTTGTTCTCCGCATTTGACCCATCCCCTGGGGGAGCGGTGAGCGGCAGCAGTGACGCGCTCGGGAATCATATGGTGATTTAACCCCCCAATTCCAACCCTTTGATGCTGAGTGCCAAGCAGGGAGGCAAATGGGTCTTATTTTTATAGTCTTTGGTATGACTCGGCCGGGGATCGAACTCACAACCTCCCAGTCTCAGGGCAGACACTAAGCTGGTATCGTCACCACCCGTACAGTCACTCATCCTAGCAAAATTGCAAATGACTCCTCCCACCCAGCACACCTGTTTCAGGCCATGCCCTCAGGTAGACACTACAGGTCTATCAACCCCAAAAACACCTGCTTCAAGGACAGCTTCTTCCCAACAGCCATACGAGCCCTGAACTCCGCTCTCCCCCCTCACATTGACTAAGATGGACTTCAATGTTTAACTTGTCTGTGTGCTGTATTTATGTATTTATTGTTGGGAAGGGGGTAAATATATACATATTCTAGGTTTCATGTCTCATTCAGAGCTACAGAATATACTGTACCGAAACTAAATAAAACCAACCTGGTTGTGTGGCAGTAAAAGTATCTTGTATCTTGTAGGATAAAATCAAAGAAAGTAAAAAATAAAATTCTCACTATTATTGCACAGATGTTATTTCACATCCCCTCAGTTATTGCAAATTTCCTCAATACTGTTCTGTTATGGTGGTGATGTTGGGTGGGGTGGGGTGGTGGTGTTTTATGGAGTTCAGTTCAGTAATGACTCTGGGATCAAAAGCCTGGACGTGTGGGTCTTTAAGGTCCTGTAGCAGCTTCCAGATGGGAGCAGAGAGAAGAGGTGATGACAGGTGTGAGTTGCATCCTTCAGAATGTTGAGATAGTATGGAGATATTGAAGAGGGCACATGGCCATTTATTTGAACCGAGTGTCTATTTGCACCCGGGTGATAATAGACACACAGTAGCTACTGTATATTGGGCTATTTACACTTGTGTGGTGTCCGGGTCCACTGGACCCGAGTAAAAACTGTGTGGGAATTGTACCACTACTGCCATCACTACTACGACTACTGCTGCTACTACTACTACTACTACTACTACACTGACTCGTGGACACAATATGGATACATATGAACAGACAAACAAAAACGCTTAAGCGATTGGTTGAAACTTATCCGACACCTTGATTGTCTCAATCTTTGGTCTCATTAATAGAATTATCTGGGCATTGAGGAGCCAAACAGCCAAAGTGTCTGAGATGATTTGAACTGGATCCTGAACAAGAATTACATCTGGTATAAAGTGGATTATGAGACAAAGGCCCCCTCAGCACAGATACAGATACCCCACCTTACATTTACATTTGTTGAACTTTATACTTACTTTATATTATTTATTTGATTATTGAACTCGAAATTGATTACAAGTGTTAGATTATGATTTAGTTATAAGTTATGATTACAAGACTTGAAGTTGCTTAATGCACTTTTTATACTCTTTTTTAAAGTTTTGTTGTGATGCTTTTAAATGTCCATTTTATTCTCTTCTTTTCTTTTCTTTTCCTGTCAACCATTTTATGTGAAGCACTTTGAATTGCCTCTGCGTATGAAATGTGCTATACAAATAAACTTGACTTGACTTGACTTGACTTACAAAACATGTACTTGAGAGAACTGTGATGTTTACGTGTGTGTGTGTGTGTGTGTGTGTGTGTGTGTGTGTGTGTGTGTGTGTGTGTGTGTGTGTGTGTGTGTGTGTGTGTGTGTGTGTGTAGGTGTGTGTGTGTGCGCGTGCGTGCGTGTGTGTGTGTGTGTGTGTGTGTGTGTGTGTGTGTGGGTGGGTGTTTGTGAATGAGTGTGAAACCAATGAGCAATAGCTAGTATTGGATCAGCATCTTCACGGTCGCTGATGCGGTCATGTTGTTGACATAGCGCTCTCAACTAGTGACAGCTACTGTATGTGAGAGCAGCGCTTATAGGAAGCTAGCCGCCGTTAGCGCTACCTCTATCGTTCCTGTTGTGTTCGGATGGTGGCCTGCGTTATACATGGCTGTAGTAATGACAGCAATAAAGTCCCTGTGGTTGTTTCTATGCTTTTTCTACCTAGTGGATGTGAGGATAGTTAGGAGAGACAGGTGAAACTTTCTGCCAGCTCCTCACAGCAAAGTCTGTTCACCTCATTTTTTCTTTTGTTTATTACAGGCATTAACGGCAGCATACAAACAACAACCCTGGGGTTTTTATTGCTGTCATCACCATCACTATTTTGTAATAGAACAGAAAGACAATAAGGCTGTTACTAGCTGTCAGCTGCAGCTGCTGTGCGTGCAGGACGGCGAAGATGATGATGCTGATGCAATAGCATCTATACAGAGAAACAAAGTGTTAAACAGGATGAGGTTTCATTGGCGTATTGACGCATTATGACACCTCTCAGAGAAACACAGGCGTGTGATAAAGGAAGTGACCTGCTCTGGTTTCATACAAACGCATGCAACAAGTCAAGACAACCTTACATATATGTTATAGGATGAATGATATACATGACTAAGCCCTTTGACTATAGGGCTATAAGTTAGTGACAACATCATGTAGTTCAGGCTATCAGGCTCTGTCTCAGGGCCTCCTGAGCTTTGGGGCCTCTGGGCCTGTGCCCAGCTGGCCTGTTCAGTTCTCCATCCATGGCTCTAATTAGAATGATGCTGTGATACAGTTTCAGTGAAAAGTTTGTGTCAGTGAGGCCATTTACACCTGGCGTTAACATGCGTTTTCTGCCATCAGATTGCAATCTGATGGCAGAAATGGTTGTCCTCTCAATCCGCATAAAGTTGCTGTATCCAGATTGAGAGGACACATTGCATTTACACTTGTGTTCAATGTGTACACAATGCATCCCTGACCACCTCCGGAGGTTAATCAGATTGCAATCCTTCTTCAATGCGTTTTGGGGGTGTTTACACCTGGACTTTCAAGTGATAAAACACAATCTCATTGCAATCTGATCACAGAAAATGCATGTTAGCGCCAGGTATAAATAGCCTCAGTGAGCTGGCAGGCTGAAAGTTAGGGAGGATCATATATAACAGGGATACTCAACTTGCTTTGCCCGGGGGCCACTTTTGCAAAATGACAGGAGGCCAGGGGCCAGTTAATAAACAAACCTTAATATTAATTTTTCTGTAGCGGATTGTAGGTTTTTGGGGTGTCAGCCGGAGTTTAGTCTCACAATTTTGTGCACAGTGAATAGTTAGTTAGGTTAAGTTAGTTAAGTACATACTGTAAGTGCCTGGGCAGCGAGCAGGCGGCCATATTTGACCACTTAGCTGGAGCTCAGTCAAACTATTTAACCTTAAGTTTTCATTGTGAATTAGAAAATGGTCGGGGGCCACTCTGCACCCTATCGCCTGCCGCATCTGGCCCTCAGGCCGCAAATTGAGTATTACTGATATATATAACATTACATGTGGTCTATACTATAGTTCTCTGCTGGATCAGCATAGCTACAGTACTGCTGTTGACTGTGTAGACTAGAGGATGATCAGATTAAAAAAAAAAAAAAAAAATCATGTTTAGGATTTGTGTTCTCACTGTGAACGTTTCTCAGTTCAATCGAGGAAAAGGTGATGTCACTGGATTCACCTGCAGATCCACTTGTATAGATTTGACTGGAATTTAAATCAATCTGTCAACTATCTGGGATTCTAGCATGTATAACTGCTCCATGTTAGTGAATACTGTAGCATTTTAATGTCTTCAGAGCCTTTGATAGTTTGATAGAGATAGCATCACCTACAGCAGTGGTTCTCAAAGTGGGGTCCGGGGACCCCCAGGGCTCCTTGAGGGAGTTCCAGGAGGTCCCAAGCAAAAAGGGACATAATTTATTTTCACTATAATTCATCATTAATCATCTATACAGAATGTATGACTATTTTGGTCATGGCTTTCATACACTCTCTGAAATAAAACATCTAAAAGCAGAAATCTTATGAGATGGGGGATCCTGGGACAAAATCTGGGACTAATTTGTGTCAGTTAAGATGTCCTTGACGTGAAAAAGTTTGAGAACCACTTGAGAGGTTTCAAGTGTAAAGTGTTTTGACTAGTCGATAGAGTCGAAAAGTTCTCTATAGCCTAAATACAGTATCTTACAGTAATGTTGTTGCAGAATGGAATTTAACAGCCAAAAGGTCAACAGTGAACCACTTGATGAAAACCACTTGAGATCAAAAACTGAGCCAGGAGTTGTTGGAAGTTGTTAGAAGTTGTCTTAAATGAAGTATTACTGTAACATTTATCTTGGCCAAAAGTTGCACTCTTTCATGAATGGACACACAGGCTTACATGCCAACAGACAGTCAAAGATACTTATTAGGGCACATATCGGATGACATCTCCTTCATTTGTTCAGCCTTCTGTAACACCACAGGTCTAGAACGTCACTGCATCGTCACTCGACAACCACTTTGAATGTCACTGTGCTATTATGACTCAATTATTGTGCAACTTATTGAACAATGTTATATGTCATAAAAACATAACATTTGATATGGAAAATTTAAATCACATTAGCCTGTATTTAGACAATCAGTAGTTAATGCACTCATATCATTTAAGTTACACATGTAGGGACGGGCATTGCAAATTAGCTTAGGCTATAAATGTTGTGATACATGACATCAGATGTTTTGATATATGTTGTGTATCTGTCCCTAAACTAATACATGATAAATAAATAAAATGGTTACTGTAGATATACATACACAGACAGACAGACAGACAGACAGACAGACAGACAGACATGATATTGTATAGCCTACATTTGCAGTTCCTCTCTCTCCCACTGTGCCCTGTACAGGACCAGAATAACAGATAGGTTGAGTCTGCAGAGTTGCCTTCAAAATGTACGTCAAGACAGATGTCATCCGAAGACAAGTAAAGAGGAGGAGTAAAGGAGTAAAGGAGGAGAGAGGGACTGAATAATATTAATAACCAGCTCAGTGGAGTAAAGGAGGAGAGAGGGACTGAATAATATGAATAACCAGCTCAGTGGCCTTGTGGTCTGCCTTTTTTTTCTTCTTTCTTTCTTTCTTTTACACCACACACAATTTAAAACTACCGAAGAGGATTAGGGGCGCACGCATGCACACGTGTGTGGGCCCTATTCTCCCACAGGCCTTCGGCACTAATACGGGCGTTAAACGCAAAAAAAAGTGCCTTGCGCCTGTTTTGGGACGATATCAATATGGCTTTACGCTGCCAAATGCGCTTTAGGCCGAATGGGCGTGGCGCAGTCCCAGAATGGGCCAGAGTGGGCGTGTCGGCGCTAAATACCGGCGTACTGCTATCTTCCGACCTGGCGTACATTTAGGCTTTGCGCTTTTGAAAACCAGTCCTATTCAGAGTGCGCCAGTTGCGCGGAGCGCTCCCCTCTGGCTGTCTCCCTCCCCTCTGGCTCTCTCCTCTGTCACCCTTCTCTGTGTCACTCTCTCCCTCTCTCCTCAGTCTGACAGGCACAATACCGACTGTCTCTGACTCCCTCGCTCAGAGTCCCATAGAAAAAATAAGCTGTAAGTTCACTGCAATGTGAATGTCCCAACATGCATTGTGCTTCTCCATTTCGCTACTAAATAGCAACCAAATGAGCCGAAAACCTATATTAAGGGAGGATCTAAATAATGTGTAATGGTAAGACAACCTCCAATTGTAGAACATTTCAATATTGGACCAAATAAAACATCGAAATGAAAACACCACCCTATGTGAAACATATATGTCCTACTGGGGCTATAAATATCCCTTGTCGATTTAACGTGATTTAGATAAGTGACAGCGGAACGCGCTTCGGAAGCTTCTACTGTCATCTGCTATACTGTGATGTCCGCTCCAATAACTTGGCCCTACTCCACATTTAGTTTTACAATAAAAACACATTTATGCAATGACTTTACATAATGTAGGCTATAGCCTATTTATGTGCATCATCCTTCCTGCAGCAGGCGAGAGAAAATTATATCTTTCTGGACAAACTTTCACCAATCTAATAGGCTATATTTTTCTAGCTGATGCATTTAGAACATTATTTTCACTTTGATCTTGCTATAGTGTAGCGTATTTACATGCTTGCAGTATTTAAACTGCAGTTAGATTGGTTTGAGAAGCATAATAATATGGAATAATAGCCTATAATGGAGACAGACAAGACTGGATGAAGGGAGGGGGGGGGGGGCAGAGCGCTTGGCTTTCGTCTGGTTTTGCGGGACCAGTCGAATTGGAGCTAAAAAGGCAAGCGTGCGATTCGTTTATTGCACTTATCCAATGAACTGAAGGTGCATAATTTTACGCTTAAAAGGCGTGGTTGTAATGGTTGAGGCTGCGTCTAGCGCCAAGACCAAGATATCAAGTGCGCTGGTCCACGCCCACTGCGCCAGGCGCTCGGCGTAGAAACTAGGCCGATGCAAAGATAGGGCGTGTGTGTGTGTGTGTGTGTGTGTGTGTGTGTGTGTGTGTGTGTGTGTGTGTGTGTGTGTGTGTGTGTGACAGTGCGAGCCGTGAGGAAATGGCTCTGCCTAAACACTCACTCGACCCGAGACATCATCTTTCAGCCCCGTGGGGATGGAGGTCTGGGCGTCCCAAACATTGAATGGGTTTACACTGCCACCAGAACTGCTCATCTACTCAACATGCTCAACAGTGACGACCCACAACTCAGAGAAATGGCCCGTGCCTCACTCTTTCTACACCTGCAGCGTCGCAAGATACCACCAGCTGAGGAGAACGAGCCACAATTCCTGGGATTCAAAAGAAAAGAAAACGGTAAACTGGACATCAGAGCCGCAGGCTTTGGTGTGCGGTCAGACTGGATGGACCTTAATGACCTATGCCACCGCTCAGGATTGCAGCTGAGCTGGGCGACGCCTGACGGTACAACCGTGGCGCTCAACAACCGCATCATCACAGATCCGCTTATTTCCACCCGGGCGATCTATGAACAGGACGGCACGCACCATGAACTGACAAACAAATCCGCGAGAGCATCCATTCTAAGAATGAAGAGGTCACACAACACTCAGCACTGGACCAGCCTGAGCCTGCAGGGAAAGCTAGCCCTTCTACCCTTTGCAGACCATGCACTGTCACATTCCATCTTCTCCAATAACAGCATAGGTGAGGACATTCTCATCTTCACCATCAAGGCCCGTCTACAAGTCCTACCAACAAAATATAACCTGGCCACCTGGTATCCATCAACACATGACCCACACTGTATCCTACACCCAACCCCCCGTGACAAAGAGACAATAGCACATATCCTAAATGGCTGCAGCCAATACAAAGGACTTTACATAAGCAGACACGACCGCCTGGTGGATCTGGTGTCAAACAGCATCAGAGAAGTACAGGACAATACAACACAAATGCACAAACACAGCACTGTCAAACTGGACTGGTTCAATCACAACACCACCGACAATAACACACTGCACAATATCCCAAATACCCCAGACATTGTTTTCATCAATGAAAGCAGAAAGTCAGTCACCATCAGTCACACCTGTTTCACAACCAAACTCATGAAATATCAGCCCTTGGTAGAATATATTACAACTCTAGGCTACAGCTGTCAACTCATTGTGCTTGTGTTTGGGAGTCTGGGGCATGTCCACAAACTCGTGCTCCGTGGACTGCAACTAGGCAGGCTGCTAAAGCCTGATGCAAAAAAATTTGCAAAATACTGCTCCATCTCAGCCATAATAGGCAGTCTCTTTATCTGGAGAAGGCGATGCTTTGTATATCCTTGAGTGCTAAACATGCTCTGTTAGTTTGCATACATTATATTTAAGTCATCATCTTGCTGCAATGTCTTTTTCTGTGCTTAAGAAGTACATGCATCAGTGTCTGGTTCAATATAAATGTACTGTACTGCGGCCTTCTTCTAAAATGTTTGGGTCTGTAATATTTGCTGTACTCTAGATCCAAATAAAAGTATTTAAATGTGTGTGTGTGTGTGTGTGTGTGTGTGTGTGTGTGTGTGTGTGTGTGTGTGTGTGTGTGTGTGTGTGTGTGTGTGTGTGTGTGTGTGTGTGTGTGTGTGTGTGTGTGTGTGTGTGAGTTGTGAGTTTAAGTCAGGATTCTGAGAATGAAATCAGAATTCTGGAAAAAAGTTAGAATTCTGATTTTAAAAATTCTGAAAAAGTCATAATTCTGAGAGAAAAAAGTCATAATTCTGAGAGAAAAAAGTAATAATTCTGAGAGAAAAAAGTAATAATTCTGAGAGAAAAAAGTCATAATTCTGAGAGAAAAAAGTAATAATTCTGAGATTGGAGTCAGAATAGTATAGTGTCAGAATTTTGAGGGGGAAAAGTCAGCAAACTGTTCATCATTGATGATGTCACTGTAATGATATTACCAATGGGAATTCATGGTCCAAGTTCAAATCTCAACTAGCCATGATAGAATAAAGGCTTTTTAATCATAAGAAGAGTTGCCTTGGACTTTAAAAAAAAATATATATATATATGCTTATTTGAACGTTCGCACTCCTAATAGCAACATTCAGAGAAAAATAATGGCCCTGAAAGTTGAAGGTTGTTTGATTTCACATGGAGTTATTGCAGAGGGCACATGACCCTTTATCTGAATGTGCATGACATATGAACAGACAAACAAAAACTGTTGAACTATTGGCTAAAAATTATCTGACACATTGAAAGTATTTTAATTGTCTCATTATGAGAATGTTCTGGTCATTGACGAGCCAAAGCAAATATCCAAAGTGACTGAGGTGATTTGAACTGCACCCTGACTCAGGATTACATCAGTATCTTAACGATGCTGTGATACAGGTACTGATCTTAACGATGCTGTGATACAGGTACTGATCTTAACGATGCTGTGATACAGGTACTGATCTTAACGATGCTGTGATACAGGTACTGATCTTAACGATGCTGTGATACAGGTACTGATCTTAACGATGCTGTGATACAGGTACTGATCTTAACGATGCTGTGATACAGGTACTGATCTTAACGATGCTGTGATACAGGTACTGATCTTAACGATGCTGTGATACAGGTACTGATCTTAACGATGCTGTGATACAGGCACTGATCTTAACGATGCTGTGATACAGGCACTGATCTTAACGATGCTGTGATACAGGTACTGAGCATATCGAGGGCTTGGAGCCAAAGTAAGTGTGATTATAAATTATATCAACTGAGATGTCTCAGTGAGATATTTTCTGTGCTAAAAGGACACAACTGAAATCAGGAGCTATAAGTTTTAATTCAACAAAATCAGAAAGCCCTAAGAGTAAAAGTAGGGTTTTGTTTGCTGCCAACAGGCTGTAACTGCACTTATGCCCTTTTAACACCTTGCAAAGCCTCACTTTTGACACTGAACAAACCCTGTGATTCTAACAGCACTTAGATCAACTACATGCTGACTAAGTAATGCTAGCTTGGCAGCATGATCACATCATTTTTATATTCATATAATTAATATTCAAGGTCAATATTAAATTACTCTAAGTATTAGATTGATATTCCCATGAAATATGTATAGGCCGATTCAAAATGTTATTAGATAGAAAGATAGAAAGATAGATAGATAGATAGATAGATAGATAGATAGAAAGATAGATAGATAGATAGATAGATAGATAGATAGATAGATAGATAGATAGATAGATAGATAGATTGATTGATTTCCTCTTAGTTGAAATGTGTTTCCTGTACACACACATAGGCTACAACATTTGAAACCAACATAATGAAGAGGGATGTTAGGAGTGACCTGGTCAAGATGAGCTCTGATAAGACTGCTCGCTAAATAGAAGGTATAGGAAATACATGATATTCTAAAGTTATCCATGTTCCATGTAGCTTACAATGTTAAAGGCCTTGGAGAAAGATGCTGAGCATTACTTCAACAAAGATATTGTTTTATATGTCAGTGTTGATTGAAGTGTAATAAACCCTCATCCATACCAACATACGCACAACATTTAACATACCAACATACACACAGCATTTAACATACCAACATACACACAACATTTAACATACCAACATACACACAGCATTTAACATACCGACAACTTTCTTCTCAAATTATTATTTGTTATGCAAGTAATGTCATCTGGGGGGTTGGGGGGGGGGGGGGGTTGTTAGGTTATTAGGAAAGTTACAGTTAATTAAATTACGTGTGAGACTTTCATAAATCACACAAAAACAGTGTTATATTCTATGCTTTCCTTTAGTAGCATCTGGCTTCACAGACACACAGTCACACACCCCTGAACACCCCTGAACTGAACAGGTATATTGGAGTGATGGGGGATGATGTGCCTTGCTCAAGGTTCACAGAAATTATTGAAGGAGAGGAGAGGATCACATGGGGTTCAAACCTTCCTTTCACATTAGGGCTGGGTATTCAATACCTTAGTTTAAAGTATCAACTAAAATAACTCAAGTATCAAAACTTCTCCAATGAAATAATACCTGCATTTGATCAATTTTGTACACAGATCTAGAGAAAAGGATGACTATTTGTATGGTTTTGCTCACAGCCAATCACCACAAGCATTCTTCGATTTAATGTGACGCGTGATTGGCCAGGCGGCCGGGCCCACTACCACAGCAGCTACAACCCTACTGTCTGTGATGGTGAAGACGAGCGTATGTGAGTATGTGATGGAGGTGAAGGAATGAATTTGCAAATGAATGAATGAATGAATGAAGGACGTAGGGTAAAGGGTAAAAAAGGTAGCAAATTAACTATTTGTATATATCAATACAGTATAAAATCAATACAGTATAAAAACACTACTGACAGCTTGCTGAATAAATTCAATATTTATTGTTGCACAAACTGGTAAAAGACCAAGCTTTAAAAGATACAATATGAAGTCTAAATAAAGTACTTATCTATCTATACAGTTTTAAAAGAACATGGTTAAAATCAAAATGTTCTCATTGAAATCAGTTCATTACATTACAAAAAAAACAATTGTGGACAACTTTCACACCTATAATATAATAATACTAATAATATACTGACTTAAAGCTGCACTGAGGAAATATGTTTATGTACTAAATAATCCCCCCTGCAAGAGAACACAGTGTCCCATCAGATCTAATGGAGATCCAGCAGATTCTCTCTATTTGTCCAAATGATGTTCTGCTGGCAGGTCTGACACTTCTCACCTACAGGAAGTGATGAAGCCAAACTAAAGAGTTAAATACAAACTGTCAGCTGATCAGCAGGAAGCAACACAGCCTGAGTGCTGCTTTCAAAATAATGTGACTAAATAATTATATAAAATATATAGACAGTATATAGATATGCATAAACTCTTAGAATGACTAAACTAAAATAATGTGACTAAATAATTATATAAAATATATAGACAGTATATAGATATGCATAAACTCTTAGAATGAATAAACTAAAATAATGTGACTAAATAATTATATAAAATATATAGACAGTATATAGATATGCATAAACTCTTAGAATGACTAAACTAAAATAATGTAACAAAATAATTATATAAAATATATAGACAGTATATAGATATGCATAAACTCTTAGAATGAATAAACTAAAATAATGTGACTAAATCATTATATCAAATATATAGACAGTATATAGATATGCATAAACTCTTAGAATGACTAAACTAAAATAATGTGACTAAATAATTATATAAAATATATAGACAGTATATAGATATGCATAAACTCTTAGAATGAATAAACTAAAATAATGTGACTAAATCATTATATCAAATATATAGACAGTATATAGATATGCATAAACTCTTAGAATGATTAAACTAAAATAATGTGACTAGATAATTATATAAAATATATAGACAGTATATAGATATGCATAAACTCTTAGAATGACTAAACTAAAATAATGTGACTAGATAATTATATAAAATATATAGACAGTATATAGATATGCATAAACTCTTAGAATGAATAAACTAAAATAATGTGACTAAATAATTATATAAAATATATAGACAGTATATAGATATGCATAAACTCTTAGAATGACTAAACTAAAATAATGTGACAAAATAATTATATAAAATATATAGACAGTATATAGATATGCATAAACTCTTAGAATGAATAAAGTAAAATAATGTGACTAAATAATTATATAAAATATATAGACAGTATATAGATATGCATAAACTCTTAGAATGAATAAACTAAAATAATGTGACTAAATAATTATATAAAATATATAGACAGTATATAGATATGCATAAACTCTTAGAATGAATAAACTAAAATAATGTGACTAAATAATTATATAAAATATATAGACAGTATATAGATATGCATAAACTATTAATAAAGAATGGAGAGAAATGTCAGTTTGTGTTGGGAACAACAAACTTCATTCACCTCCATCAGCTGTCTGTATAAAATGATTCAATACATTCTGTACAAAACAATGTACATTTTTCTCTACCTTCCACACAATGCATGCTGGGATAAGCTGATCCAGCCCTGACTCTGAATAGCAATAAGCAGGTATAGAAAATACATGTGCGATGTTTGAATAGCAGAGATGCACGCAATTATGCACACATCTGTACACTTTAAATGAAATGTTGTGTGATGGAAGTAAGAATGTGTGTTTTCTTGTACTCCATCATGTCTCTCTTGTTGTTGTCTGATGCACTTCTCTTTATGGACCTGCAACACATGATTGTAAATGTACAGCTGCTGTCTGACATGTTCCATTCAACTGTAACACATTTAATGATCTGTAGAACATTAAAACAAAACATGAATACGTTATGAAATTAGCTCTAATTTTACCATAGGCAGTTCCCAGTTTGAGAATAACCAGTATCTTCAGTTCTCATAGGAGTTGATGCTGTGAATGGAGAATAAACATTAATTAAATAGACACATAAATGGATGTGAACAGACCCACAACTCTTTGATGCTCCTTTAGTTCAGTAAATGACAGTAGCTTGAAAAGGCCAGTAGGCTCTGTTTTACAGTGACTGGTGTAAACTTGTCCTCATTAAAGCTATAACAGCATGGTGATGCCCAAAGTACTCATACATACAGCAGTTAGCTATGCATGTACACCGTCTGAATAGTTTTAGCAGTAGTATAGATACAGAACAATAAAACACAGGAGAAAATGCTAATAACTAACTAGCTCTCTGGTTAGCAGAAGAGTTTGCATTGAAATGAATCAAACAGGAGGAGATGTCTGAGAGCTGCAGCATGTTGCACAGTACAAACCACAGCACACACAGGTGTCTGTAAACCTGAGAGCTGCAGCATGTTGCACAGTACAAACCACAGCACACACAGGTGTCTGTAAACCTGAGAGCTGCAGCATGTTGCACAGTACAAACCACAGCTCACACAGGTGACTGTAAACCTGAGAGCTGCAGCATGTTGCACAGTACAAACCACAGCACACACAGGTGACTGTAAACCTGAGAGCTGCAGCATGTTGCACAGTACAAACCACAGCACACACAGGTGTCTGTAAACCTGAGAGCTGCAGCATGTTGCACAGTACAAACCACAGCTCACACAGGTGTCTGTAAACCTGAGAGCTGCAGCATGTTGCACAGTACAAACCACAGCACACACAGGTGTCTGTAAACCTGAGAGCTGCAGCATGTTGCACAGTACAAACCACAGCACACACAGGTGTCTGTAAACCTGAGAGCTGCAGCATGTTGCACAGTACAAACAACAGCTCACACAGGTGTCTGTAAACCTGAGAGCTGCAGCATGTTGCACAGTACAAACCACAGCACACACAGGTGTCTGTAAACCTGAGAGCTGCAGCATGTTGCACAGTACAAACCACAGCACACACAGGTGTCTGTAAACCTGAGAGCTGCAGCATGTTGCACAGTACAAACCACAGCACACACAGGTGTCTGTAAACCTGAGAGCTGCAGCATGTTGCACAGTACAAACCACAGCACACACAGGTGTCTGTAAACCTGAGAGCTGCAGCATGTTGCACAGTACAAACCACAGCACACACAGGTGTCTGTACACCTGAGAGCTGCAGCATGTTGCACAGTACAAACCAGAGCACACACAGGTGTCTGTAAACCTGAGAGCTGCAGCATGTTGCACAGTACAAACCACAGCACACACAGGTGACTGTAAACCTGAGAGCTGCAGCATGTTGCACAGTACAAACCACAGCATACACAGGTGTCTGTAAACCTGAGAGCTGCAGCATGTTGCACAGTACAAACCCCAGCACACACAGGTGTCTGTAAACCTGAGAGCTGCAGCATGTTGCACAGTACAAACCACAGCACACACAGGTGTCTGTAAACCTGAGAGCTGCAGCATGTTGCACAGTACAAACCACAGCACACACAGGTGTCTGTAAACCTGAGAGCTGCAGCATGTTGCACAGTACAAACCACAGCTCACACAGGTGTCTGTAAACCTGAGAGCTGCAGCATGTTGCACAGTACAAACCACAGCACACACAGGTGTCTGTAAACATGAGAGCTGCAGCATGTTGCACAGTACAAACCACAGCACACACAGGTGTCTGTAAACCTGAGAGCTGCAGCATGTTGCACAGTACAAACCACAGCACACACAGGTGACTATAAACCTGAGAGCTGCAGCATGTTGCACAGTACAAACCACAGCACACACAGGTGTCTGTAAACCTGAGAGCTGCAGCATGTTGCACAGTACAAACCACAGCACACACAGGTGTCTGTAAACCTGAGAGCTGCAGCATGTTGCACAGTACAAACCACAGCACACACAGGTGACTGTAAACCTGAGAGCTGCAGCATGTTGCACAGTACAAACCACAGCACACACAGGTGACTGTAAACCTGAGAGCTGCAGCATGTTGCACAGTACAAACCACAGCACACACAGGTGTCTGTAAACCTGAGAGCTGCAGCATGTTGCACAGTACAAACCACAGCACACACAGGTGTCTGTAAACCTGAGAGCTGCAGCATGTTGCACAGTACAAACCACAGCTCACACAGGTGTCTGTAAACCTGAGAGCTGCAGCATGTTGCACAGTACAAACCACAGCACACACAGGTGACTGTAAACCTGAGAGCTGCAGCATGTTGCACAGTACAAACCACAGCACACACAGGTGACTGTAAACCTGAGAGCTGCAGCATGTTGCACAGTACAAACCACAGCACACACAGGTGTCTGTAAACCTGAGAGCTGCAGCATGTTGCACAGTACAAACCACAGCACACACAGGTGTCTGTAAACCTGGACACACGTCACATATAATAATATAACTCTCCAGTACAGAAGAGACACTTCAAGGCTCATTAAGCAGACTAGATAGAGACTGGCTGATTTAAACTGTGCTGTTTGATCTCAACAGTTAAAAGTGATATTTGCATAATTTAATAATTGTAACTATAGAGACAGAGAAGAAACAACAAGCTCAGTCACAGCTTGTCAGCATGAGTGGAAACAACCATTTCACAGTTTGTCTTTAACACGTACAGTAAAGGAGAACTGTTGCTGTGATGGCAGAATGTAGTCAGTGTTGTAACCACATTGATGCCAGAGCTCATGTGTGGACACACAGCAGCTAGCAGGTGTCATATAGTGCATAGTGCACCCAGAGTGTTGGAGAAGTTGCAGAAACAAGTTCACAATGTAAATGCAACGTAAACATCACAAAACATATTGTTAATATAATATTTTAATTCTTTTTTTTTTTTAATTGGGAGGCTTTTAATTATTATTATTTTTTTGAAAGATTCATCAGATCTATTCATGTGTCATTCCTGCTTTAAAGCCCTCAAAAATATCATGATATATAGTTGATCAGAAAAATGCAACAATTTGTAACCTATATAGAATATAGAAGGAAGAGACATCACTCTCATCACAGCGTTCACATTGTGCCTTGGGGCTAGACTTTGGGGACAGTTGTATTGAAGTGAATGGGGCAGGCATGGAAAGTCCCACTATCAACCATCATACAGTATCTGTGTTGTTTCACCTTTGATTGAAAAATGCTTCCACAGATTGCAAAATTGAACGCTGTGATGTGATGTGATGTCTTTTCCTTCTTTATAGGTTCCTTGTTTGTTTGTCACTCAAGGCTAATGGTGAAGTTTAACAATTCATGAATTTGCTATGGGGGCTGCCTCGAACCCTCTCAAGGACCCCTGGTGGTCACTTTGAGAACCACTGATGTAGTTTTTCAGTATTCATCTCAAATTGCTCGAAGATTGTGCAATTGTGCAATTGTCTGTTGACAGGAGGGGGGGGGGGGGGTCCCATGGGGACCTCCCTAAAGAGGGCTGGGCTAAGCCCCCAATGTCTTCAGACCCTAGAAACGCCCCTGATGGACACAATGGATACCCATATGAACAGACAAACACAGTTTAAACTATTGGCTGAAACATTTAATTGTCTCATTATTAGAATGATCTGAACATTGATGAGTCAAAGCAAACAGTCAAAGTGACTGAGGTGATTTGAACTGCAGCCTGACCCAGGATTACATCTCTATCATCAGTAATGATGCTGTGATACAGTTTCAGTGAAGAGTTTGTGTCAGTGAGCCAGCAGGCTGAAGGTTAGAGAGGATCATTATAACTTTACCTGTGGTTGATATCATTTTCATAGTCAGAGCTCTCTGCTGGATCAGCATACTCCCCTGTTGAAGATGATCAGATTTTTTTTTTTAATCACACGTGTTTTTTTTTAGGCACATTTAGGCATTGCTGGCTGTTCTGTATTAATTTCATGTTTATAATTTGTGTACTCACCATTCTCGTCAACATGTCTGAGCTCAATCGAGGAAAAGGTGATGTCACCGGATCCACCTGCAGCTCCGCCTGAAATATAGATTTCCACTGGAATTTAAATCAGTCAGTTACTCACCTTCATTTGTGTGATTCTACCATTTCAAACTGCTGCATGTTAATAATAAAGTAAATACTGTACCATTTCCACGGTCTTCAGGGGTGTTGATAGTTTGATAGACATCAGCATCAACTACAGGTCAGTACAAATAAAAGGCAAAGTCAAGTAAATCACTCTTATCCCATGATACCAACTTACACCTCATCTCTTCTAACATACGTCTTGTTCAAATAAAGTATGTTCAGGGCAGATCATCTTAGAGACAGATGTAAGCAAAGCTATATATACCATTTTGATTCATATTAGAGTCTTGGATTGTTTTGTCCATGTTAGTATCACATTTAGCTTTCTATTGGTTATAAAGTGATTGTTATTAGTGTAATATTAAGTTGTGAAGAACAGTCATGATTAGTTAGAAGACTGACCATGGAGAAGAGTGCCATATGCATTGTCTTGATCATCTCTCTGGTCTGTAGTGGAGCTCTGGTTGTTGCTCTGAGGCTGGATGGGTCTAATAAATGTAGTAAATATAGTAAATAACATGGAAGTTACCACTGTTATGGTTAAGATGAGAGAATTGGTGCTGTACTGTAGGCTGCTTACCTGCTAGATGGATCTGTAAAAAGCACATTTGTTATTAAATAGTCGCTTCACAAATTGTCCCTCTGTTATTCAGTGTTAATCATAAAGTCAATACTGTACCATTTCCACTGTCTGCAGAGGGGTTGATAGTTTGATAGACATCAGCATCACCTGGAGGTCAGTACAAAATAAAGACAAGGTCAAATGAATCACTCCATGATACCAACTTAAACCTCATCTCTTCTAACACTTGTTCAAATAGACAATGTTCAGTAGGATATCATTTTATAAAGATAGATGTATGCAAAGCTATGCCATTTTGATTCTTATTCAAGCCTTGGATTGTTTTGTAGATGTTAGGACCACATTTTGGTTGTCAATAATTGCCTGACTGATTGTCTAATTTACCAATAGGTCAACAACAAAAATGCAATCTTTATGGCTTGTTCTTTGAAGACACACTTTCTATTGATTAGTAAGTAGTTGTTATAAATGTTAGTGTAATATTAGTTGTGAAGAACAGTCATGATGGTTAGAAGACTGACCATGGAGAAGAGTGCCATATGCATTGTCTTGATCATCTCTCTGGTTTGTAGTGGAGCTCTGGTTGGTGCTCTGAGACTGGATGGGTCTAATAAATGTAGTAAATATAGTAAATAACATGGAAGTTATGACTGTTATGGTTAAGATGAGACAATCTGTGCTGTACTTACCTGCCACAACATGGACCTGTGGAAAACACATGTGTTGTTATATAGTGTTGCTTTACAAACGGCTCCTCTGTTATTCAGTGTCATGACATGAGGCAGAGTTGCTCAGCGATTTAATACATTTACATCAATGATATAATTATTATTATTATACAGTATAATTATATCATGATTATATCATAATTGAATAGTCACAGTGTAATCCTCCCTCTAATATATACAGGAGAAAGTCTCACCCTTGGACTTTCTGCAGATGAGCCACAGCAGCAGCAGGAGGATGATCAGTAACATGACAGCAACCAGTCCAATGATCAACCACACAGGAAATGAAGAGCTTGCAGGCCTGGACACTGCAACTAGAACTAGAGAGGTATTATTAATAAACACACATGTGATGTCACAAGTATATGAATACTGACTTATTTTAAAGTAGCAACAGATATTGTTTGTCACGTCCACATCTGACATTGAAAGCAGGAATAAACCTTAATGACTATTACCCTAACTAGAAATCTCGCCCGCAGCTTGGCTGCTGCGTGGCCTCGCCTGCTCTATTGGCATGCGCAGCGCACAATTGCTCAACTTTGCATCACTGATGACATCACAATTGCTTGAGTGACGTCACTCAGCGCACAATTGCGGGAGGGAGGATATCTACTCGTTCCATCTCTGATTGTAACACAGTTGATGAAAACAACTCAGAACTCAGAAGAAGCTGTTTTAATATGACTCACGTTTTACTGCCATCCAGCTCTGTGGTGATTCTGTTCCAGAGTGTTTACACTTGTAGAAGCCTTGGTGTGACTGAGACACAGCATGGATAGTCATCTCCCCTCTGGTGTCAGTTTGGATCAGTTGGTCATTTTGATAGAAATCCACATGAGAAAGTAATGATTCTGTTCTGGATTTACAGCCAAGAGTGACAGAATCTCCCTCAGTCACAGGATGGACAGGACTCAGCAGGAGAAGATCTCCAGCTGTGAAAGAGTTAATTAAATATGAAGAGTTTCAGTCCAAATCCAATCCACACTTCATGTAGGACACTTACTGTTACAAAACATCACTGGCTATACAATTCAGTATGCAAGTTGTAAACTACCTTAAGACCATTACTGAAATATGTGTTAATGAATACAAAGGCATGTAACACTTTGAAAACATGTCCACATGTTAGGATTTTACCAGGAAAATATAATGAAATGATGAATGACTTAATGTAATGTAAACGTACAGTGTCCAGTGATGTTGACTGCGTTGCTGAACTCTCCAGATCCAGACTCACACCAGTACACTGCACTACTAGACAGTATGCTGGGGATGTTGCATTTGGATCCAGTCATTGAGCCCCAGTCAGATGAACAGTGTGACAGGTGTCCTCTCTCAGTAAACCTCTTCACTGTCCACTCAGTAGAGTTTCCCTCACAGCTCAGAGAGACAGACTCAGAGGAGAAGTGCTGCGTTCTGTTGGGACTCACTGTGACAGAAGCTGATGAGCCTCCATCTGAAAGACAAAACACAATCAGAGGTCAAACTGACAGCAGACATATTATGAGATCTTTGCAGATAATAATATGAAACATTGAGGTGGTGTAGGGTGCTATTATGGTCCCGACTCCCGCCTACCTCCCCCTCAGTTAGTCATCTTGATAAACTGTCTACAATGAAACAACATCTAGACCAGATCTAGTAGAGTGGCTGAAGTATGGGGGCGATTATGCCAAAGTTTGTTTGATATAAAAATGGGTTAACACACTTGTTGTGTGTCTCCACTTTGCTTTCACACCAAGAAGGAAAACAAGTAAATCATTTCAATTTTGTGAATTGTTTTCCTATTGCTGGTTTTCACACAGTCATTTTTTTCTTTCATTGGAATACAAAGAACTAAACTACTACACTTAAAGTAACCTAACCTATAAGTAACCTGTGCATCATTTATACACACATGGCCCTGTAATTCAGCATGACGTTTTTGGTAGCTTTGGAATCTTGACTAAAATTTTAAATAAAGTTCTGTGTATTTGGACAAAGTTTATCTATCTAATAATTCCAGCAGTGTCTGTGTGTCTGTCTGTGTGTCTGTCTGTCTGCGCACAATCATTGTGATGTCATCAGTGAGTGATGTCATCAGTGATGCAAAGTTGGCAGTTGAAGAGTGGGAGAGCATGATGTATGAATGGGGGAAGGGGGGGGGGGGGGGGGGTACAGAATATTCTTAGTTAAAATGAATGAATGAATGAATGAATGAATGAATAAATGAATGAATGAAACACACTCACCTCCAGACCAGATAAACTTAGTTGAACTGTTACGAGTGTAATAGACAGGTTCTCCTCTCTCAGCTCTACACATATATCCTCCTGTGTGTGTGGGTCCATGAAGGATGTAGGAACCCTCTGCAGTGCCATTGTTGCTACCAGGCAGCAGCTCATAGGTGTAGGAGTTGTCTGATAGTTTGGGAACAGCCTTGTACCAGTAGAACCTCCATCCTGCAGATGAAGCTTCAACCTCACAGCTCAGAGTTACTGAGGCTCCAGGACTCAGCCACTCAGGAGAGACCATGAGGACAGACCTGGGGGGTTTATCTGTTGGAAAGGAGTTTTCTCAGAATTAAAACATGACATGAATATAGCCTCTTGTTGGTGTATTAAATGCAATAATAATAATAATAATAATAATAATAATACATTTATTTTATATAGCGCTTTTCAAGTACTCAAAGTCACTTTACAGAACAATGCTTGAATGAAAGATAATCTGACTTACATGATACTGTCAGTTTGACGGCACTGCTCCACCCTGTTGAAGACAGCTGTCCACTCCTCTGTCTGCCCTTACACTCATAGTCTCCACTGTGGTATGGATAAGCACGGCTAATCCTGTATTCACTTTGTTTCAGAGGTTTGTTTGAGCTGGTTGTTCTCCATTCATACTCCCTGTCAGTGTCTCCTCCTCCCTGGATCTCACATGTGAGAGTGATGCTCTCTCCACTGTATATCTGAGGCCAGTTGGGTTGTAGGATCACAACAGCCATGTCTTCAACTGTTCACACCAAGAATCCACAATTATGATACAAATAGAAATATAAAATGAACAGAACAAATGTAATAATAGCTTTCTTAATACTACTGTAATCATGAATGCATCTTTTATTCCAAAACAAGACTATAGGTCGAACCTAGTATACTGGATGCTGTGTGCTGTCACTCCCCCTCTCCTCTCTCTCTCTTGCTCCTCTGCGTGTGTGTAATAATAATAATAATAATACATTTATTTTATAAGGCGCCTTTCAAGGCACTCAAGGTCGCCGTACAACAGGTAAATGCATGGGTATCACAGCAAACACTCAGATTAAGATTAGTAACATTATTACTAGTGTGTGTGTGTGTGTGTGTGTGTGTGTGTGTGTGTGTGTGTGTGTGCGTGCGTGCGTGCGTGTGTGTTTGTGCTGTCACTCCCCCTCCTCTCTCTGTGTTGCTGCAACCAGTGTCTCTCTCTCTCTCTCTCTTATATGGAGTAGTTTCCCCATCCTCCTCCATCCCTCTGTGTGTGTGTGTGTGTGTGTGTGTGTGTGTGTGTGTGTGTGTGTGTGTGTGTGTGTGTGTGTGTGTGTGTGTGTGTGTGTGTGTGTGTGTGAGCATTCTGCTACTCGTGTTGCCACTGGTTTGTACTACAGAGCTGCCTTCCTTCCTTCACACAAAGCCTTGTAGACTGGTTGGTTCCGTCCAGCAACAAACTCACCTAGTTTGGTTATAGTGATGACATCACTGTCCTGTGTGTAGTAAACCGGGTCTCCTCTCCCTCCTCTGCACCTGTAGACTCCTCCCTCTGAGACTCTGATAACTCTGGAGACAATGTTCCTGATCAGTGTGGGAGAGCCTGTGGTTTGTCTGGACCAGTAGTATTTCCAGCCAGAAGAGCCCTCCACAGAGCAGGTCAGCGTCACACTGCCATCTACTGGTATGACTGTTGTGTCAGCACTCAGTTTTGCCTTTGGTTTAACTGCTGTTTGGTTTAGAAGAAAAACATTTGACATGTAAATTCACTATATTAAGACAAACACAGCTATTCATTATGCACTCAATTTAGGCTTAGGTTGTGCTGTTAAGATTAGAGTGAACAAAATATTTGTTTTGTTATTTTCAACTGTCGTCCCTGGCCTGCGGCAAGATGTCATAAAAGCCATCTCATTAACTTATCTTATTTATCATTACTAAATTACTCAATGAGTCGAATTTGATGACTCATCCTTTTTTTTAATCACAGACCACACTGATTGCCTCAAAGGGGGCATTAACAATTACATGAATAAATAAATAAATAAATAAATAAATAAATAAATAAATAAATAAATAAATAAATAATAAATGCATGCATGCATTTCAAAAGGTGCAGTCCACTGAATGACGGTTCCTCTTCAGTTATTTATTTCCCCCACAATAAAGTAATTGAAGCAGTTGCCCACATCCAAAAAATGTCCAGCAGGTGCAGGGACCAATAAGCGCTACAATAAGGAAAAAAGGAAGGTCCACACACTGAAGCTCTGTTTAGCTCTCTTGTTTGGACGTGTAGATAGATGAAAACATAACATGTGACATAGTGACATATTTATTATGAATGAAAGATGATCTGACTTACATGATACTGTCAATGTGGTGAGGTGACTCCAGTCAGTAGAAGAATATAGGTCACTTCTCTGTGTGGCCTTACATGAGTAGTCTCCACTGTCAGACTCAGAAGCTCTGATAATCTGATACACAGCTTGTTTCACAGGTTGGTTTGAGCTGCCTCTTCTCCATTCATACTCCCAGTCAGTGTCTCCTCCTCCCTGGATCTCACATGTGAGAGTGATGCTCTCTCCACTGTATATCTGAGGCCAGTTGGGTTGCAGGGTCACCTTGTTTGCAACTGTTCACACCAAAAATACACAATTATGATACGAATAGAAATATAAAATCAACAGAACACATTTTGTAATCATGAACGCATGTTGTTTTTATTCCAAAACAAACTCACCTAGTTTGGTTACAGTGATTGGATCACTGTCCTGTGTGAAGATAACCGGGGCTCCTCTCTCTCCTCTGCAGCTGTAGACTCCTCCCTCTGAGACTGAGATAGCTGTGGTTAGAATGGCTGCACCATCCTTCATGATCAGTGTGGGAGAGCCTGTGGTTTGTCTGAACCAGTAGTATTTCCAGTCAGAAGAGCCCTCCACAGAGCAGGTCAGCGTCACACTGCCCCCTACTGGTATGGCTGTTGTGTCAGCACTCAGTTTGGCCTTTGGTGGAACTGCTGTTTGGTTTAGAAGGAAAACATTTTACAAGTAAAGACTTGATGACAAACACAGCATATGTGTCACCACTTTGACTACACCAGACATGGCAGCCAAGTTTTTCACTTGCACTCAAGTCACATGATGTACAAAATGACTTCAGACTAAACTCAAAATCTTAGAATTTTAAAACTACACTGTCCAAATAAATAAATAATTCATTACATAAAGTAAGTTAAATATTTTCATCATGTGAACATTTTCAAAATCTTATTTGTGTGACAAACATTTGGGTGGGGTGGTCCTGTGGCTTTACAAAACTGAAATCTTCCTTTCACTTAAAGGGCTCTGGTATTCATTCTGTGTAGTCATTTTAAAGCCCAGTTCACACCAATGATTCACAATGCAACCAAACTGTCCTAGAACACATTTGCAGCCTTCTGAACAGACCCGTCTCATCTCGACTCCAAGGTAACTACAGCTGCAGAGGATTGCAAACAGCTGCAAGTTTCAACTTGTTGGGTTGTGAATTGTTGGTTTGAAGTTGAACTGGGCTTAAAATGATACCCAGGCCTAATGCCATCAGCTGCAGTGCTGTTTTCAACAGCATTTGGCTACAAAGATGTTCAATCTTTAAACAGCTGAGCTTACATTGTGAGTATGATGCATTAATTGATCCTGTGCTGCACATTCTCATTCCGATTGAATGCGTCTAACATCGAATAATTAATATACCGATTTTTCCTCTTTCGAATTTCCATCAAATTAACGATGAGCCGACTTTAGAAATACTGTATAAGTTAATTTCCCCATACAGTCTGAGTTCACACAACAGAAGACGGCACACATAATTGTTTGCGCAAGTCAACTTATTGTATAAATATGTGAATCTCTTCATGGTAAGAAATCAACTCTGTTCTGAATTCTTGTATTTTTTTGTCGTCTTCTCCTTCATGGTTATGTGTGATGGTGATAACCCTTTACACTGCTTATACCTTTACTAAACACACATTTTCAGTTGAAGAGTGGTAGCCTATATAATAGGTCTACAGCTAGCAACTCTAGTCAGCATTGAGGGGTCTGAATCTAAAATAAATCTTATACTATACAGATTAAAATCACAATTACATTTATACATCATACAAGCACAGTACCAAACAGGGTTATTACCATACTGTATCTCCATGGGTTGAACAACATCCTTAATGACTGATAAATAAGTGCTATAGGTGAAGGTAAACAAGCTGGTAGTGATAAGTTTGATGACTTACCTGATACAGTCAGAGTGACTTTATTACTCTTCCTCTCTTTACCGGTTGGGTCACGTCTGAGAGAACCAATACACTGATATTCACCACTGTGATATGTTTGTATAGGTCGTATTGTGCGGCGTTTATACACAGAGTAGGAGAGAAACTCTCGACCATCCTTGTCAATTCTGTAATCCCAGTCAGTCACCTCTCCTTCCTTCATGTCACATATGAAGGTAACAGCCTCTCCAGTAAATACATGGGACCAGTTGGGTTCAAGGGTCAGCACAGCATCTGTTCTCCCAACACAAACACATACAGCACTACACTATTAGAACAACACAAACACATACAGCACTACACTATTAGAACAACACAAACACATACAGCACTACACAATTAGAACAACACAAACACATACAGCACTACACTATTAGAACAACACAAACACATACAGCACTACACTATTAGAACAACACAAACACATACAGCACTACACTATTAGAACAACACAAACACATACAGCACTACACTATTAGAACAACACAAACACATACAGCACTACACTATTATAACAACACAAACACATACAGCACTACACTATTAGAACAACACAAACACATACAGCACTACACTATTAGAACAACACAAACACATACAGCACTACACTATTAGAACAACACAAACACATACAGCACTACACTATTAGAACAACACAAACACATACAGCACTACACTATTAGAACAACACAAACACATACAGCACTACACTATTAGAACAACACAAACACATAGAGCACTACACTATTAGAACAACACAAACACATACAGTACTACACTATTAGAACAACACAAACACATACAACACTACACTATTAGAACAACACAAACACATACAGCACTACACTATTAGAACAACACAAACACATAGAGCACTACACTATTAGAACAACACAAACACATACAGCACTACACTATTAGAACAACACAAACACATAGAGCACTACACTATTAGAACAACACAAACACATAGAGCACTACACTATTAGAACAACACAAACACATACAGCACTACACTATTAGAACAACACAAACACATACATCACTACACTATTAGAACAACACAAACACATACAGCACTACACTATTAGAACAACACAAACACATAGAGCACTACACTATTAGAACAACACAAACACATACATCACTACACTATTAGAACAACACAAACACATAGAGCACTACACTATTAGAACAACACAAACACATACAGCACTACACTATTAGAACAACACAAACACATACAGCACTACACTATTAGAACAACACAAACACATACAGCACTACACTATTAAAACAACACAAACACATACTGCACTACACTATTAGAACAACACAAACACATACAGCACTACACTATTAGAACAACACAAACACATACAGCACTACACTATTAGAACAACACAAACACATACAGCACTACACTATTAGAACAACACAAACACATACAGCACTACACTATTAGAACAACACAAACACATACAACACTACACTATTAGAACAACACAAACACATACAGCACTACACTATTAGAACAACACAAACACATACAGCACTACACTATTAGAACAACACAAACACATACAGCACTACACTATTAGAACAACACAAACACATAGAGCACTACACTATTAGAACAACACAAACACATACATCACTACACTATTAGAACAACACAAACACATAGAGCACTACACTATTAGAACAACACAAACACATACAGTACTACACTATTAGAACAACACAAACACATACAGCACTACACTATTAGAACAACACAAACACATACAGCACTACACTATTAGAACAACACAAACACATACAGCACTACACTATTAGAACAACACAAACACATACAACACTACACTATTAGAACAACACAAACACATACAGCACTACACTATTAGAACAACACAAACACATACAGCACTACACTATTAGAAGAAGGAAATAAATCCTGTGAATATCTTTGTTTTGAACTATATACGATGTGACAAACTTAGTCATAAGTTGTGCAGAAACATACAGTGATATGATACAGTATGTATGCAAAATGTTCACATAGGAAGAGGAAGCCATACATAACAATAGAGTAGAGATTAATCTTGAGTGAATGAATAGATAAAGAGAATAGAGAAAGTTCTGTCCTCACCTTCAGCGTGTCCTTGGTAGAGGAGTGTACTCATCACTAAAATAAAGAGTGAAACCTCATCAGACACTATCAAACTGTCAAAATAACAACCAACAAAGTTCAAACAGCTCGACTTTCATCAATAAATATAAACATATTGATTACAGCCACAAGGCTGTGCTCTATTCAAAGTGTCAGTGACAAAGACATGAGACAAACCACTGATGCTGTGTTCTGTTCACCACAACACCCAGCGAGCACAAAACGTTTTTTCAACGTTGATTTTTAGTTTAAATCTGGTTGATATTGGGTTTGAACGTCTAAGACCTAATTTCACCCTCTTTTCAACCGGCTAAAATGCGGTTACAACGTCAACGTGTAAAAAAACACAATTTGGTTCATCATATTGTTAAACATTTGTTGTAGCTTGGAATAGAGGGAATATTGATAGTGTGTGGATTGGCATTTGTCCATTTTATTGTGTAACTGAGAGTTGAAATCTGGTCTATACGAAAACTACATTTCAACGCATTTTATGTCACATGAAATATCATAAATATGGGACTATATAGGCTATGTGGTGCCAGCAAAAAGCTTCCAGGACACAACTATGGTTAATAGTTTAGCGCAATACTATAAAATAATGAATTCAGTTCCTGCCGCAACGTGCATGCGCAAGTACTTGCTAGCTATACTAACCGTGACTGACTAGACTAGACCAAAGCAAGTCTGCACCGGTCTGCACCAAGTGCGGAACGAGGTGCTCTGGGCACTATGTTATTGTAACAGACTGTATGGCTCTGTGTACCTCCTCAGTCTCTGGTGTTAAATGAAGTAACCTCTGAAGCCATAGGCTACAGCCTATAGACAACACACACACACAACATAATTTTAGTCTGTTACATTAATATAATAGTCTGGTACACATCACATAAAATAACTTAACTCCCGATCGTCGACAATCATGTAGTCTACAAGTTGTGTGCGAGATAGAGTATATATGTGCCCAGCTCTCTATAGAGTATAAGAAAATGTATAGCTCAGCGCGTTAAGCGGACTGGCTTGAATGTGGGAAAGCGGGGTTCGAATCTCGTGTGCGCTGCTGAACTTTTACTTTAAGATCCTGGTGAAATATGGTCTAAATCTGAACGTTCAATAAACGTCTGCAAATAGTGGGTGAAAAAACGTTCACTTTCAAACCTTCCTTGCACGTTTTTTCAACGTTGACCCTAAACGTTTTTTAAACGTCTTTTCAACCGAAAAATGCTCGCTGGGCATTGTCATTATTCTGCAGCATTGGAAGACAGAAAGTCAGTATGTTGTACTCACAGAATAACAGGAGGCCAGCACAGAGCCAGGTGCACCCCATCCTCACATCCAGCTCAGCTCCACTCTGTCTCTCTGCTTCTGACTGACTGTTCCACTTCCTACAGAGTGAGCTTATAACCTCTGTGTAGGAAGAGACAGACAGAGAGCTGCCGTGAGAAAGAAGTCACACCTTGCCAGTGTGAGTTCTAACTTAGTTTAGACCATCGCTGTTTCCTTCCTCTTTACTGGAAGCCCTCACAAAATGTTTATTTTGACCGAGACATATTTTTAATATGTATGATTACAGGCACAGAAAAGACATGTAATTGTTGCATAAGATACGTATACGTCATGACATCAGATCCTTGCATCAGTGTTTTAAATAAAGTGACATCAGAGGCTGACATGGTGAGGATTGGGGTTAAGCAGTGGCATTGTGTAAATCTTTCTGTTTAAAGTTGACTCTTGTTGAGCACATATAGTATAATACTATACGTTGATGTACTGTATAACATGGATTGGGAACTTGGGACAAAGAAAAAGAGGTGTGTGTGTGTGTGTGTGTGTGTGTGTGTGTGTGTGTGTGTGTGTGTGTGTGTGTGTGTGTGTGTGTGTGTGTGTGTGTGCGCCTGTGCGCATCACTGACATATATTAAATATGGACGACATGTCTCAACCTCCTGCTGGTATAGTGAGGCCAAAACACCCCACATTCACTTTTAGAGAGCTCATATCCTGTGACTGTCCATTCTATCAATCAGTCAATCAGGTCAGTGGTGTGTAGACACACCACAGAAGAAGAAAGTTAGCCATGTAACATTATAAGCTAGCTGATGGCTCATAGCTGCTGCTGCCACAGATTTACATCATAGTACTACAGTAGACTAGAGGAATAACCTGCAGTGTATCACAGTGTCAGCATCATAGTACTACAGTAGACTAGAGGAATAACCTGCAGTGTATCACAGTGTCAGCATCATAGTACTACAGTAGACTAGAGGAGTAACCTGCAGTGTATCACAGTGTCAGCATCATAGTACTACAGTAGACTAGAGGAATAACCTGCAGTGTATCACAGTGTCAGTATCATAGTACTACAGTAGACTAGAGGAATAACCTGCAGTGTATCACAGTGTCAGCATCATAGTACTACAGTAGACTAGAGGAATAACCTGCAGTGTATCAGTGTCAGCATCATAGTACTACAGTAGACTAGAGGAATAACCTGCAGTGTATCACAGTGTCAGCATCATAGTACTACAGTAGACTAGAGGAATAACCTGCAGTGTATCACAGTGTCAGCATCATAGTACTACAGTAGACTAGAGGAATAACCTGCAGTGTATCACAGTGTCAGCATCATAGTACTACAGTAGACTAGAGGAATAACCTGCAGTGTATCAGTGTCAGCATCATAGTACTACAGTAGACTAGAGGAATAACCTGCAGTGTATCACAGTATCAGCATCATAGTACTACAGTAGACTAGAGGAATAACCTGCAGTGTATCACAGTGTCAGTATCATAGTACTACAGTAGACTAGAGGAATAACCTGCAGTGTATCACAGTGTCAGTATCATAGTACTACAGTAGACTAGAGGAATAACCTGCAGTGTATCACAGTATCAGCATCATAGTACTACAGTAGACTAGAGGAATAACCTGCAGTGTATCACAGTGTCAGCATCATAGTACTACAGTAGACTAGAGGAATAACCTGCAGTGTATCACAGTGTCAGCATCATAGTACTACAGTAGACTAGAGGAATAACCTGCAGTGTATCACAGTGTCAACATCATAGTACTACAGTAGACTAGAGGAATAACCTGCAGTGTATCACAGTGTCAGCATCATAGTACTACAGTAGACTAGAGGAATAACCTGCAGTGTATCACAGTGTCAGCATCATAGTACTACAGTAGACTAGAGGAATAACCTGCAGTGTATCACAGTGTCAGCATCATAGTACTACAGTAGACTAGAGGAATAACCTGCAGTGTATCACAGTGTCAGCATCATAGTACTACAGTAGACTAGAGGAGTAACCTGCAGTGTATCACAGTGTCAGCATCATAGTACTACAGTAGACTAGAGGAATAACCTGCAGTGTATCACAGTGTCAGCATCATAGTACTACAGTAGACTAGAGGAATAACCTGCAGTGTATCACAGTGTCAGCATCATAGTACTACAGTAGACTAGAGGAATAACCTGCAGTGTATCACAGTGTCAGTATCATAGTACTACAGTAGACTAGAGGAATAACCTGCAGTGTATCACAGTATCAGCATCATAGTACTACAGTAGACTAGAGGAATAACCTGCAGTGTATCACAGTATCAGCATCATAGTACTACAGTAGACTAGAGGAATAACCTGCAGTGTATCACAGTATCAGCACCATAGTACTACAGTAGACTAGAGGAATAACCTGCAGTGTATCACAGTATCAGCATCATAGTACTACAGTAGACTAGATGAATAACCTGCAGTGTATCACAGTGTCAGTATCATAGTACTACAGTAGACTAGAGGAATAACCTGCAGTGTATCACAGTATCAGCATCATAGTACTACAGTAGACTAGAGGAATAACCTGCAGTGTATCACAGTGTCAGTATCATAGTACTACAGTAGACTAGAGGAATAACCTGCAGTGTATCACAGTGTCAGCATCATAGTACTACAGTAGACTAGAGGAATAACCTGCAGTGTATCACAGTGTCAGCATCATAGTACTACAGTAGACTAGAGGAATAACCTGCAGTGTATCACAGTGTCAGTATCATAGTACTACAGTAGACTAGAGGAATAACCTGCAGTGTATCACAGTATCAGCATCATAGTACTACAGTAGACTAGAGGAATAACCTGCAGTGTATCACAGTATCAGCATCATAGTACTACAGTAGACTAGAGGAATAACCTGCAGTGTATCACAGTATCAGCATCATAGTACTACAGTAGACTAGAGGAATAACCTGCAGTGTATCACAGTGTCAGCATCATAGTACTACAGTAGACTAGAGGAGTAACCTGCAGTGTATCACAGTGTCAGCATCATAGTACTACAGTAGACTAGAGGAATAACCTGCAGTGTATCACAGTGTCAGTATCATAGTACTACAGTAGACTAGAGGAATAACCTGCAGTGTATCACAGTGTCAGCATCATAGTACTACAGTAGACTAGAGGAATAACCTGCAGTGTATCAGTGTCAGCATCATAGTACTACAGTAGACTAGAGGAATAACCTGCAGTGTATCACAGTGTCAGCATCATAGTACTACAGTAGACTAGAGGAATAACCTGCAGTGTATCACAGTGTCAGCATCATAGTACTACAGTAGACTAGAGGAATAACCTGCAGTGTATCACAGTGTCAGCATCATAGTACTACAGTAGACTAGAGGAATAACCTGCAGTGTATCAGTGTCAGCATCATAGTACTACAGTAGACTAGAGGAATAACCTGCAGTGTATCACAGTATCAGCATCATAGTACTACAGTAGACTAGAGGAATAACCTGCAGTGTATCACAGTGTCAGTATCATAGTACTACAGTAGACTAGAGGAATAACCTGCAGTGTATCACAGTGTCAGTATCATAGTACTACAGTAGACTAGAGGAATAACCTGCAGTGTATCACAGTATCAGCATCATAGTACTACAGTAGACTAGAGGAATAACCTGCAGTGTATCACAGTGTCAGCATCATAGTACTACAGTAGACTAGAGGAATAACCTGCAGTGTATCACAGTGTCAGCATCATAGTACTACAGTAGACTAGAGGAATAACCTGCAGTGTATCACAGTGTCAGCATCATAGTACTACAGTAGACTAGAGGAATAACCTGCAGTGTATCACAGTGTCAGCATCATAGTACTACAGTAGACTAGAGGAATAACCTGCAGTGTATCACAGTGTCAGCATCATAGTACTACAGTAGACTAGAGGAATAACCTGCAGTGTATCACAGTGTCAGCATCATAGTACTACAGTAGACTAGAGGAATAACCTGCAGTGTATCACAGTGTCAGCATCATAGTACTACAGTAGACTAGAGGAGTAACCTGCAGTGTATCACAGTGTCAGCATCATAGTACTACAGTAGACTAGAGGAATAACCTGCAGTGTATCACAGTGTCAGCATCATAGTACTACAGTAGACTAGAGGAATAACCTGCAGTGTATCACAGTGTCAGCATCATAGTACTACAGTAGACTAGAGGAATAACCTGCAGTGTATCACAGTGTCAGTATCATAGTACTACAGTAGACTAGAGGAATAACCTGCAGTGTATCACAGTATCAGCATCATAGTACTACAGTAGACTAGAGGAATAACCTGCAGTGTATCACAGTATCAGCATCATAGTACTACAGTAGACTAGAGGAATAACCTGCAGTGTATCACAGTATCAGCACCATAGTACTACAGTAGACTAGAGGAATAACCTGCAGTGTATCACAGTATCAGCATCATAGTACTACAGTAGACTAGATGAATAACCTGCAGTGTATCACAGTGTCAGTATCATAGTACTACAGTAGACTAGAGGAATAACCTGCAGTGTATCACAGTATCAGCATCATAGTACTACAGTAGACTAGAGGAATAACCTGCAGTGTATCACAGTGTCAGTATCATAGTACTACAGTAGACTAGAGGAATAACCTGCAGTGTATCACAGTGTCAGCATCATAGTACTACAGTAGACTAGAGGAATAACCTGCAGTGTATCACAGTGTCAGCATCATAGTACTACAGTAGACTAGAGGAATAACCTGCAGTGTATCACAGTGTCAGTATCATAGTACTACAGTAGACTAGAGGAATAACCTGCAGTGTATCACAGTATCAGCATCATAGTACTACAGTAGACTAGAGGAATAACCTGCAGTGTATCACAGTGTCAGCATCATAGTACTACAGTAGACTAGAGGAATAACCTGCAGTGTATCACAGTGTCAGTATCATAGTACTACAGTAGACTAGAGGAATAACCTGCAGTGTATCACAGTATCAGCATCATAGTACTACAGTAGACTAGAGGAATAACCTGCAGTGTATCACAGTATCAGCATCATAGTACTACAGTAGACTAGAGGAATAACCTGCAGTGTATCACAGTGTCAGCATCATAGTACTACAGTAGACTAGAAGAATAACCTGCAGTGTATCACAGTGTCAGTATCATAGTACTACAGTAGACTAGAGGAATAACCTGCAGTGTATCACAGTGTCAGCATCATAGTACTACAGTAGACTAGATGAATAACCTGCAGTGTATCACAGTGTCAGCATCATAGTACTACAGTAGACTAGAGGAATAACCTGCAGTGTATCACAGTGTCAGCACCATAGTACTACAGTAGACTAGAGGAATAACCTGCACAGTATCACAGTGTCAGTATCATAGTACTACAGTAGACTAGAGGAATAACCTGCAGTGTATCACAGTGTCAGCATCATAGTACTACAGTAGACTAGAGGAATAACCTGCAGTGTATCACAGTGTCAGTATCATAGTACTACAGTAGACTAGAGGAATAACCTGCAGTGTATCACAGTGTCAGCACCATAGTACTACAGTAGACTAGAGGAATAACCTGCAGTGTATCACAGTATCAGCATCATAGTACTACAGTAGACTAGAGGAATAACCTGCAGTGTATCACAGTGTCAGCATCATAGTACTACAGTAGACTAGAGGAATAACCTGCAGTGTATCACAGTGTCAGCATCATAGTACTACAGTAGACTAGAGGAATAACCTGCAGTGTATCACAGTGTCAGCATCATAGTACTACAGTAGACTAGAGGAATAACCTGCAGTGTATCACAGTGTCAGTATCATAGTACTACAGTAGACTAGAGGAATAACCTGCAGTGTATCACAGTGTCAGCATCATAGTACTACAGTAGACTAGAGGAATAACCTGCAGTGTATCACAGTATCAGCATCATAGTACTACAGTAGACTAGAGGAATAACCTGCAGTGTATCACAGTGTCAGTATCATAGTACTACAGTAGACTAGAGGAATAACCTGCAGTGTATCACAGTGTCAGCATCATAGTACTACAGTAGACTAGAGGAATAACCTGCAGTGTATCACAGTGTCAGCATCATAGTACTACAGTAGACTAGAGGAATAACCTGCAGTGTATCACAGTGTCAGCATCATAGTACTACAGTCGACTAGATGAATAACCTGCAGTGTATCACAGTGTCAGCATCATAGTACTACAGTAGACTAGAGGAATAACCTGTAGTGTATCACAGTGTCAGCATCATAGTACTACAGTAGACTAGAGGAATAACCTGCAGTGTATCACAGTGTCAGTATCATAGTACTACAGTAGACTAGAGGAATAACCTGCAGTGTATCACAGTATCAGCATCATAGTACTACAGTAGACTAGAGGAATAACCTGCAGTGTATCACAGTGTCAGTATCATAGTACTACAGTAGACTAGAGGAATAACCTGCAGTGTATCAGTGTCAGCATCATAGTACTACAGTAGACTAGAGGAATAACCTGCAGTGTATCACAGTGTCAGCATCATAGTACTACAGTAGACTAGAGGAATAACCCTGCAGTGTATCACAGTGTCAGTATCATAGTACTACAGTAGACTAGAGGAATAACCTGCAGTGTATCACAGTGTCAGTATCATAGTACTACAGTAGACTAGAGGAATAACCTGCAGTGTATCACAGTGTCAGCATCATAGTACTACAGTAGACTAGAGGAATAACCTGCAGTGTATCACAGTGGCAGCATCATAGTACTACAGTAGACTAGAGGAATAACCTGCAGTGTATCACAGTGTCAGCATCATAGTACTACAGTAGACTAGAGGAATAACCTGCAGTGTATCACAGTGTCAGCATCATAGTACTACAGTAGACTAGAGGAATAACCTGCAGTGTATCACAGTGTCAGTATCATAGTACTACAGTAGACTAGAGGAATAACCTGCAGTGTATCACAGTATCAGTATCATAGTACTACAGTAGACTAGAGGAATAACCTGCAGTGTATCACAGTGTCAGTATCATAGTACTACAGTAGACTAGAGGAATAACCTGCAGTGTATCACAGTGTCAGCATCATAGTACTACAGTAGACTAGAGGAATAACCTGCAGTGTATCACAGTGTCAGCATCATAGTACTACAGTAGACTAGAGGAATAACCTGCAGTGTATCACAGTATCAGCATCATAGTACTACAGTAGACTAGAGGAATAACCTGCAGTGTATCACAGTATCAGCATCATAGTACTACAGTAGACTAGAGGAATAACCTGCAGTGTATCACAGTGTCAGTATCATAGTACTACAGTAGACTAGAGGAATAACCTGCAGTGTATCACAGTATCAGCATCATAGTACTACAGTAGACTAGAGGAATAACCTGCAGTGTATCACAGTGTCAGCATCATAGTACTACAGTAGACTAGAGGAATAACCTGCAGTGTATCACAGTGTCAGCATCATAGTACTACAGTAGACTAGAGGAATAACCTGCAGTGTATCACAGTGTCAGCATCATAGTACTACAGTAGACTAGAGGAATAACCTGCAGTGTATCACAGTGTCAGCATCATAGTACTACAGTAGACTAGAGGAATAACCTACAGT
>NW_028151736.1:0-83645 GCF_964638095.1 Poromitra crassiceps | reverse complement strand
ACTCAGTGCGGTATTCAGCCTCTCTGGTGTCAAGTCTGATTTTGGAAAAAAAAAATCAAAAATCAAAAATCAGACAGAGTGTTGACACCAGAGAGGCTAAGACCGCATTGACTCAGTGCGGTATTCAGCCTCTCTGGTGTCAAGTCTGATTTTGGAAAAAAAAAAAAAAAATCCAAAATCAGACAGAGTGTTGAGACCAGAGAGGCTAAGACCGCATTGACTCAGTGCGGTATTCAGCCTCTCTGGTGTCAAGTCTGATTTTGGAAAAAAAAAATAAAAAAAATCCAAAATCAGACAGAGTGTTGACACCAGAGAGGCTAAGACCGCATTGACTCAGTGCGGTATTCAGCCTCTCTGGTGTCAAGTCTGATTTTGGAAAAAAAAAAAAAAATCCAAAATCAGACAGAGTGTTGAGACCAGAGAGGCTAAGACCGCATTGACTCAGTGCGGTATTCAGCCTCTCTGGTGTCAAGTCTGATTTTGGAAAAAAAAAAAAAAAATCCAAAATCAGACAGAGTGTTGAGACCAGAGAGGCTAAGACCGCATTGACTCAGTGCGGTATTCAGCCTCTCTGGTGTCAAGTCTGATTTTGGAAAAAAAAAAAAAAAAATCCAAAATCAGACAGAGTGTTGAGACCAGAGAGGCTAAGACCGCATTGACTCAGTGCGGTATTCAGCCTCTCTGGTGTCAAGTCTGATTTTGAAAAAAAAAAAAAAAAATCCAAAATCAGACAGAGTGTTGACACCAGAGAGGCTAAGACCGCATTGACTCAGTGCGGTATTCAGCCTCTCTTGTGTCAAGTCTGATTTTGGAAAAAAAAAAAAAAAAATCCAAAATCAGACAGAGTGTTGAGACCAGAGAGGCTAAGACCGCATTGACTCAGTGCGGTATTCAGCCTCTCTGGTGTCAAGTCTGATTTTGGAAAAAAAAAAAAAAAATCCAAAATCAGACAGAGTGTTGAGACCAGAGAGGCTAAGACCGCATTGACTCAGTGCGGTATTCAGCCTCTCTGGTGTCAAGTCTGATTTTGGAAAAAAAAAAAAAAAAATCCAAAATCAGACAGAGTGTTGACACCAGAGAGGCTAAGACCGCATTGACTCAGTGCGGTATTCAGCCTCTCTTGTGTCAAGTCTGATTTTGGAAAAAAAAAAAAAAAATCCAAAATCAGACAGAGTGTTGAGACCAGAGAGGCTAAGACCGCATTGACTCAGTGCGGTATTCAGCCTCTCTGGTGTCAAGTCTGATTTGGAAAAAAAAAAAAAAAAATCCAAAATCAGACAGAGTGTTGAGACCAGAGAGGCTAAGACCGCATTGACTCAGTGCGGTATTCAGCCTCTCTGGTGTCAAGTCTGATTTTGGAAAAAAAAAAAAAAAAATCCAAAATCAGACAGAGTGTTGAGACCAGAGAGGCTAAGACCGCATTGACTCAGTGCGGTATTCAGCCTCTCTGGTGTCAAGTCTGATTTTGAAAAAAAAAAAAAAAAAATCCAAAATCAGACAGAGTGTTGACACCAGAGAGGCTAAGACCGCATTGACTCAGTGCGGTATTCAGCCTCTCTTGTGTCAAGTCTGATTTTGGAAAAAAAAAAAAAAATCCAAAATCAGACAGAGTGTTGAGACCAGAGAGGCTAAGACCGCATTGACTCAGTGCGGTATTCAGCCTCTCTGGTGTCAAGTCTGATTTTGGAAAAAAAAAAAAAAATCCAAAATCAGACAGAGTGTTGAGACCAGAGAGGCTAAGACCGCATTGACTCAGTGCGGTATTCAGCCTCTCTGGTGTCAAGTCTGATTTTGGAAAAAAAAAAAAAAATCCAAAATCAGACAGAGTGTTGACACCAGAGAGGCTAAGACCGCATTGACTCAGTGCGGTATTCAGCCTCTCTTGTGTCAAGTCTGATTTTGAAAAAAAAAAAAAAATCCAAAATCAGACAGAGTGTTGAGACCAGAGAGGCTAAGACCGCATTGACTCAGTGCGGTATTCAGCCTCTCTGGTGTCAAGTCTGATTTTGAAAAAAAAAAAAAAAAATCCAAAATCAGACAGAGTGTTGACACCAGAGAGGCTAAGACCGCATTGACTCAGTGCGATATTCAGCCTCTCTGGTGTCAAGTCTGATTTTGGAAAAAAAAAAAAAATCCAAAATCAGACAGAGTGTTGACACCAGAGAGGCTAAGACCGCATTGACTCAGTGCGGTATTCAGCCTCTCTGGTGTCAAGTCTGATTTTGGAAAAAAAAAAAAAAAATCCAAAATCAGACAGAGTGTTGAGACCAGAGAGGCTAAGACCGCATTGACTCAGTGCGGTATTCAGCCTCTCTGGTGTCAAGTCTGATTTTGGAAAAAAAAAAAAAAAATCCAAAATCAGACAGAGTGTTGAGACCAGAGAGGCTAAGACCGCATTGACTCAGTGCGGTATTCAGCCTCTCTGGTGTCAAGTCTGATTTGGAAAAAAAAAAAAAATATCCAAAATCAGACAGAGTGTTGAGACCAGAGAGGCTAAGACCGCATTGACTCAGTGCGGTATTCAGCCTCTCTGGTGTCAAGTCTGATTTTGGAAAAAAAAAAAAAAAAATCCAAAATCAGACAGAGTGTTGACACCAGAGAGGCTAAGACCGCATTGACTCAGTGCGGTATTCAGCCTCTCTGGTGTCAAGTCTGATTTTGGAAAAAAAAAAAAAAAATCCAAAATCAGACAGAGTGTTGAGACCAGAGAGGCTAAGACCGCATTGACTCAGTGCGGTATTCAGCCTCTCTGGTGTCAAGTCTGATTTTGGAAAAAAAAAAAAAAAATCCAAAATCAGACAGAGTGTTGACACCAGAGAGGCTAAGACCGCATTGACTCAGTGCGGTATTCAGCCTCTCTGGTGTCAAGTCTGATTTTGGAAAAAAAAAAAAAAAAATCCAAAATCAGACAGAGTGTTGACACCAGAGAGGCTAAGACCGCATTGACTCAGTGCGGTATTCAGCCTCTCTGGTGTCAAGTCTGATTTTGGAAAAAAAAAAAAAATATCCAAAATCAGACAGAGTGTTGAGACCAGAGAGGCTAAGACCGCATTGACTCAGTGCGGTATTCAGCCTCTCTGGTGTCAAGTCTGATTTTGGAAAAAAAAAAAAAAAATCCAAAATCAGACAGAGTGTTGACACCAGAGAGGCTAAGACCGCATTGACTCAGTGCGGTATTCAGCCTCTCTGGTGTCAAGTCTGATTTTGGAAAAAAAAAAAAAAAATCCAAAATCAGACAGAGTGTTGACACCAGAGAGGCTAAGACCGCATTGACTCAGTGCGGTATTCAGCCTCTCTTGTGTCAAGTCTGATTTTGGAAAAAAAAATAAAAAATCCAAAATCAGACAGAGTGTTGACACCAGAGAGGCTAAGACCGCATTGACTCAGTGCGGTATTCAGCCTCTCTGGTGTCAAGTCTGATTTTGGAAAAAAAAAAAAAAAAATCCAAAATCAGACAGAGTGTTGACACCAGAGAGGCTAAGACCGCATTGACTCAGTGCGGTATTCAGCCTCTCTGGTGTCAAGTCTGATTTTGGAAAAAAAAAAAAAAATCCAAAATCAGACAGAGTGTTGAGACCAGAGAGGCTAAGACCGCATTGACTCAGTGCGGTATTCAGCCTCTCTGGTGTCAAGTCTGATTTTGGAAAAAAAAAAAAAAATCCAAAATCAGACAGAGTGTTGACACCAGAGAGGCTAAGACAGCATTGACTCAGTGCGGTATTCAGCCTCTCTGGTGTCAAGTCTGATTTTGGAAAAAAAAAAAAAAAAAATCCAAAATCAGACAGAGTGTTGAGACCAGAGAGGCTAAGACCGCATTGACTCAGTGCGGTATTCAGCCTCTCTGGTGTCAAGTCTGATTTTGGAAAAAAAAAAATAATATCCAAAATCAGACAGAGTGTTGAGACCAGAGAGGCTAAGACCGCATTGACTCAGTGCGGTATTCAGCCTCTCTGGTGTCAAGTCTGATTTTGGAAAAAAAAAAAAAAAAAATCCAAAATCAGACAGAGTGTTGACACCAGAGAGGCTAAGACCGCATTGACTCAGTGCGGTATTCAGCCTCTCTGGTGTCAAGTCTGATTTTGGAAAAAAAAAAAAAAAATCCAAAATCAGACAGAGTGTTGACACCAGAGAGGCTAAGACCGCATTGACTCAGTGCGGTATTCAGCCTCTCTGGTGTCAAGTCTGATTTTGGAAAAAAAAATAAAAAATCCAAAATCAGACAGAGTGTTGACACCAGAGAGGCTAAGACCGCATTGACTCAGTGCGGTATTCAGCCTCTCTGGTGTCAAGTCTGATTTTGGAAAAAAAAAAAAAAAAATCCAAAATCAGACAGAGTGTTGACACCAGAGAGGCTAAGACCGCATTGACTCAGTGCGGTATTCAGCCTCTCTGGTGTCAAGTCTGATTTTGGAAAAAAAAAAAAAAAAATCCAAAATCAGACAGAGTGTTGAGACCAGAGAGGCTAAGACCGCATTGACTCAGTGCGGTATTCAGCCTCTCTGGTGTCAAGTCTGATTTTGGAAAAAAAAAAAAAAAATCCAAAATCAGACAGAGTGTTGACACCAGAGAGGCTAAGACAGCATTGACTCAGTGCGGTATTCAGCCTCTCTGGTGTCAAGTCTGATTTTGGAAAAAAAAAAAAAAAAATCCAAAATCAGACAGAGTGTTGAGACCAGAGAGGCTAAGACCGCATTGACTCAGTGCGGTATTCAGCCTCTCTGGTGTCAAGTCTGATTTTGGAAAAAAAAAATCAAAAAATCCAAAATCAGACAGAGTGTTGACACCAGAGAGGCTAAGACCGCATTGACTCAGTGCGGTATTCAGCCTCTCTGGTGTCAAGTCTGATTTTGGAAAAAAAAAAAAAAAATCCAAAATCAGACAGAGTGTTGAGACCAGAGAGGCTAAGACCGCATTGACTCAGTGCGGTATTCAGCCTCTCTGGTGTCAAGTCTGATTTTGGAAAAAAAAAAAAAAAATCCAAAATCAGACAGAGTGTTGACACCAGAGAGGCTAAGACCGCATTGACTCAGTGCGGTATTCAGCCTCTCTGGTGTCAAGTCTGATTTTGGAAAAAAAAAAAAAATCCAAAATCAGACAGAGTGTTGAGACCAGAGAGGCTAAGACCGCATTGACTCAGTGCGGTATTCAGCCTCTCTGGTGTCAAGTCTGATTTTGGAAAAAAAAAAAAAAAATCCAAAATCAGACAGAGTGTTGAGACCAGAGAGGCTAAGACCGCATTGACTCAGTGCGGTATTCAGCCTCTCTGGTGTCAAGTCTGATTTTGGAAAAAAAAAAAAAAATCCAAAATCAGACAGAGTGTTGAGACCAGAGAGGCTAAGACCGCATTGACTCAGTGCGGTATTCAGCCTCTCTGGTGTCAAGTCTGATTTAAAAAAAAAAAAAAAAAATCCAAAATCAGACAGAGTGTTGACACCAGAGAGGCTAAGACCGCATTGACTCAGTGCGGTATTCAGCCTCTCTTGTGTCAAGTCTGATTTTGGAAAAAAAAAAAAAAAATCCAAAATCAGACAGAGTGTTGAGACCAGAGAGGCTAAGACCGCATTGACTCAGTGCGGTATTCAGCCTCTCTGGTGTCAAGTCTGATTTTGGAAAAAAAAAAAAAAAATCCAAAATCAGACAGAGTGTTGAGACCAGAGAGGCTAAGACCGCATTGACTCAGTGCGGTATTCAGCCTCTCTGGTGTCAAGTCTGATTTTGGAAAAAAAAAAAAAAAAATCCAAAATCAGACAGAGTGTTGACACCAGAGAGGCTAAGACCGCATTGACTCAGTGCGGTATTCAGCCTCTCTTGTGTCAAGTCTGATTTTGGAAAAAAAAAAAAAAAATCCAAAATCAGACAGAGTGTTGAGACCAGAGAGGCTAAGACCGCATTGACTCAGTGCGGTATTCAGCCTCTCTGGTGTCAAGTCTGATTTTGGAAAAAAAAAAAAAAAATCCAAAATCAGACAGAGTGTTGAGACCAGAGAGGCTAAGACCGCATTGACTCAGTGCGGTATTCAGCCTCTCTGGTGTCAAGTCTGATTTTGGAAAAAAAAAAAAAAAAATCCAAAATCAGACAGAGTGTTGAGACCAGAGAGGCTAAGACCGCATTGACTCAGTGCGGTATTCAGCCTCTCTGGTGTCAAGTCTGATTTAGAAAAAAAAAAAAAAAAATCCAAAATCAGACAGAGTGTTGACACCAGAGAGGCTAAGACCGCATTGACTCAGTGCGGTATTCAGCCTCTCTGGTGTCAAGTCTGATTTTGGAAAAAAAAAAAAAAAAATCCAAAATCAGACAGAGTGTTGAGACCAGAGAGGCTAAGACCGCATTGACTCAGTGCGGTATTCAGCCTCTCTGGTGTCAAGTCTGATTTTGGAAAAAAAAAAAAAAATCCAAAATCAGACAGAGTGTTGAGACCAGAGAGGCTAAGACCGCATTGACTCAGTGCGGTATTCAGCCTCTCTGGTGTCAAGTCTGATTTTGGAAAAAAAAAAAAAAAAATCCAAAATCAGACAGAGTGTTGACACCAGAGAGGCTAAGACCGCATTGACTCAGTGCGGTATTCAGCCTCTCTGGTGTCAAGTCTGATTTTGGAAAAAAAAAAAAAAATCCAAAATCAGACAGAGTGTTGAGACCAGAGAGGCTAAGACCGCATTGACTCAGTGCGGTATTCAGCCTCTCTGGTGTCAAGTCTGATTTTGGAAAAAAAAAAAAAAAATCCAAAATCAGACAGAGTGTTGACACCAGAGAGGCTAAGACCGCATTGACTCAGTGCGGATATTCAGCCTCTCTGGTGTCAAGTCTGATTTTGGAAAAAAAAAAAAAAAATCCAAAATCAGACAGAGTGTTGACACCAGAGAGGCTAAGACCGCATTGACTCAGTGCGGTATTCAGCCTCTCTGGTGTCAAGTCTGATTTTGGAAAAAAAAAAAAAATATCCAAAATCAGACAGAGTGTTGAGACCAGAGAGGCTAAGACCGCATTGACTCAGTGCGGTATTCAGCCTCTCTGGTGTCAAGTCTGATTTTGGAAAAAAAAAAAAAAAAATCCAAAATCAGACAGAGTGTTGACACCAGAGAGGCTAAGACCGCATTGACTCAGTGCGGTATTCAGCCTCTCTGGTGTCAAGTCTGATTTTGGAAAAAAAAAAAAAAAATCCAAAATCAGACAGAGTGTTGACACCAGAGAGGCTAAGACCGCATTGACTCAGTGCGGTATTCAGCCTCTCTTGTGTCAAGTCTGATTTTGGAAAAAAAAATAAAAAATCCAAAATCAGACAGAGTGTTGACACCAGAGAGGCTAAGACCGCATTGACTCAGTGCGGTATTCAGCCTCTCTGGTGTCAAGTCTGATTTTGGAAAAAAAAAAAAAAAATCCAAAATCAGACAGAGTGTTGACACCAGAGAGGCTAAGACCGCATTGACTCAGTGCGGTATTCAGCCTCTCTGGTGTCAAGTCTGATTTTGGAAAAAAAAAAAAAAAATCCAAAATCAGACAGAGTGTTGAGACCAGAGAGGCTAAGACCGCATTGACTCAGTGCGGTATTCAGCCTCTCTGGTGTCAAGTCTGATTTTGGAAAAAAAAAAAAAAATCCAAAATCAGACAGAGTGTTGACACCAGAGAGGCTAAGACAGCATTGACTCAGTGCGGTATTCAGCCTCTCTGGTGTCAATTCTGATTTTGGAAAAAAAAAAAAAAAAATCCAAAATCAGACAGAGTGTTGAGACCAGAGAGGCTAAGACCGCATTGACTCAGTGCGGTATTCAGCCTCTCTGGTGTCAAGTCTGATTTTGGAAAAAAAAAAATAATATCCAAAATCAGACAGAGTGTTGAGACCAGAGAGGCTAAGACCGCATTGACTCAGTGCGGTATTCAGCCTCTCTGGTGTCAAGTCTGATTTTGGAAAAAAAAAAAAAAAAATCCAAAATCAGACAGAGTGTTGACACCAGAGAGGCTAAGACCGCATTGACTCAGTGCGGTATTCAGCCTCTCTGGTGTCAAGTCTGATTTTGGAAAAAAAAAAAAAAAATCCAAAATCAGACAGAGTGTTGACACCAGAGAGGCTAAGACCGCATTGACTCAGTGCGGTATTCAGCCTCTCTGGTGTCAAGTCTGATTTTGGAAAAAAAAATAAAAAATCCAAAATCAGACAGAGTGTTGACACCAGAGAGGCTAAGACCGCATTGACTCAGTGCGGTATTCAGCCTCTCTGGTGTCAAGTCTGATTTTGGAAAAAAAAAAAAAAAATCCAAAATCAGACAGAGTGTTGACACCAGAGAGGCTAAGACCGCATTGACTCAGTGCGGTATTCAGCCTCTCTGGTGTCAAGTCTGATTTTGGAAAAAAAAAAAAAAAAATCCAAAATCAGACAGAGTGTTGAGACCAGAGAGGCTAAGACCGCATTGACTCAGTGCGGTATTCAGCCTCTCTGGTGTCAAGTCTGATTTTGGAAAAAAAAAAAAAAAATCCAAAATCAGACAGAGTGTTGACACCAGAGAGGCTAAGACAGCATTGACTCAGTGCGGTATTCAGCCTCTCTGGTGTCAAGTCTGATTTTGGAAAAAAAAAAAAAAAAATCCAAAATCAGACAGAGTGTTGACACCAGAGAGGCTAAGACCGCATTGACTCAGTGCGGTATTCAGCCTCTCTGGTGTCAAGTCTGATTTTGGAAAAAAAAAAAAAAAATCCAAAATCAGACAGAGTGTTGAGACCAGAGAGGCTAAGACCGCATTGACTCAGTGCGGTATTCAGCCTCTCTGGTGTCAAGTCTGATTTTGGAAAAAAAAAAAAAAAAAATCCAAAATCAGACAGAGTGTTGACACAGAGAGGCTAAGACCGCATTGACTCAGTGCGGTATTCAGCCTCTCTGGTGTCAAGTCTGATTTTGGAAAAAAAGAAAAAAAAATCCAAAATCAGACAGAGTGTTGACACCAGAGAGGCTAAGACCGCATTGACTCAGTGCGGTATTCAGCCTCTCTGGTGTCAAGTCTGATTTTGGAAAAAAAAATAAAAAATCCAAAATCAGACAGAGTGTTGACACCAGAGAGGCTAAGACCGCATTGACTCAGTGCGGTATTCAGCCTCTCTGGTGTCAAGTCTGATTTTGGAAAAAAAAAAAAAAAAAAATCCAAAATCAGACAGAGTGTTGACACCAGAGAGGCTAAGACTCGCATTGACTCAGTGCGGTATTCAGCCTCTCTGGTGTCAAGTCTGATTTTGGAAAAAAAAAAAAAAAAATCCAAAATCAGACAGAGTGTTGAGACCAGAGAGGCTAAGACCGCATTGACTCAGTGCGGTATTCAGCCTCTCTGGTGTCAAGTCTGATTTTGGAAAAAAAAAAAAAAATCCAAAATCAGACAGAGTGTTGACACCAGAGAGGCTAAGACCGCATTGACTCAGTGCGGTATTCAGCCTCTCTGGTGTCAAGTCTGATTTTGGAAAAAAAAAAAAAAATCCAAAATCAGACAGAGTGTTGAGACCAGAGAGGCTAAGACCGCATTGACTCAGTGCGGTATTCAGCCTCTCTGGTGTCAAGTCTGATTTTGGAAAAAAAAAAAAAAATCCAAAATCAGACAGAGTGTTGAGACCAGAGAGGCTAAGACCGCATTGACTCAGTGCGGTATTCAGCTCTCTGGTGTCAAGTCTGATTTTGGAAAAAAAAAAAAAAAAAAATCCAAAATCAGACAGAGTGTTGAGACCAGAGAGGCTAAGACCGCATTGACTCAGTGCGGTATTCAGCCTCTCTGGTGTCAAGTCTGATTTTGAAAAAAAAAAAAAAAAATCCAAAATCAGACAGAGTGTTGACACCAGAGAGGCTAAGACCGCATTGACTCAGTCCGGTATTCAGCCTCTCTTGTGTCAAGTCTGATTTGGAAAAAAAAAAAAAAAAATCCAAAATCAGACAGAGTGTTGAGACCAGAGAGGCTAAGACCGCATTGACTCAGTGCGGTATTCAGCCTCTCTGGTGTCAAGTCTGATTTTGGAAAAAAAAAAAAAAAAAATCCAAAATCAGACAGAGTGTTGACACCAGAGAGGCTAAGACCGCATTGACTCAGTGCGGTATTCAGCCTCTCTGGTGTCAAGTCTGATTTTGGAAAAAAAAAAAAAAAAAATCCAAAATCAGACAGTGTTGAGACCAGAGAGGCTAAGACCGCATTGACTCAGTGCGGTATTCAGCCTCTCTGGTGTCAAGTCTGATTTTGGGAAAAAAAAAAAAAAATCCAAAATCAGACAGAGTGTTCGACACCAGAGAGGCTAAGACCGCATTGACTCAGTGCGGTATTCAGCCTCTCTGGTGTCAAGTCTGATTTTGGAAAAAAAAAAAAAAAAAATCCAAAATCAGACAGAGTGTTGACACCAGAGAGGCTAAGACCGCATTGACTCAGTGCGGTATTCAGCCTCTCTGGTTGTCAAGTCTGATTTTGGAAAAAAAAAAAAAAAAATCCAAAATCAGACAGAGTGTTGAGACCAGAGAGGCTAAGACCGCATTGACTCAGTGCGGTATTCAGCCTCTCTGGTGTCAAGTCTGATTTTGGAAAAAAAAAAAAAAAAATCCAAAATCAGACAGAGTGTTGACACCAGAGAGGCTAAGACCGCATTGACTCAGTGCGGTATTCAGCCTCTCTGGTGTCAAGTCTGATTTTGGGAAAAAAAAAAAAAAAAAATCCAAAATCAGACAGAGTGTTGAGACCAGAGAGGCTAAGACCGCATTGACTCAGTGCGGTATTCAGCCTCTCTGGTGTCAAGTCTGATTTTGGAAAAAAAAAATAAAAAATCCAAAATCAGACAGAGTGTTGACACCAGAGAGGCTAAGACCGCATTGACTCAGTGCGGTATTCAGCCTCTCTGGTGTCAAGTCTGATGTTGGAAAAAAAAAAAAAAAAATCCAAAATCAGACAGAGTGTTGACACCAGAGAGGCTAAGACCGCATTGACTCAGTGCGGTATTCAGCCTCTCTGGTGTCAAGTCTGATTTTGGAAAAAAAAAAAAAAAAATCCAAAATCAGACAGAGGTGTTGACACCAGAGAGGCTAAGACCCGCATTGACTCAGTGCGGTATTCAGCCTCTCTGGTGTCAAGTCTGATGTTGGAAAAAAAAAAAAAAAAAATCCAAAATCAGACAGAGTGTTGACACCAGAGAGGCTAAGACCGCATTGACTCAGTGCGGTATTCAGCCTCTCTGGTGTCAAGTCTGATTTTGGAAAAAAAAAAATAATAATCCAAAATCAGACAGTGTTGAGACCAGAGAGGCTAAGACCGCATTGACTCAGTGCGGTATTCAGCCTCTCTGGTGTCAAGTCTGATTTTGGAAAAAAAAAAAAAAAATCCAAAATCAGACAGAGTGTTGACACCAGAGAGGCTAAGACCGCATTGACTCAGTGCGGTATTCAGCCTCTCTGGTGTCAAGTCTGATTTTGGAAAAAAAAAAAAAAAATCCAAAATCATACACAGTGTTGAGACTAGAGAGGCTAAGACCGCATTGACTCAGTGCGGTATTCAGCCTCTCTGGTGTCAAGTCTGATTTTGGAAAAAAAAAAAAAAAATCCAAAATCAGACAGAGTGTTGACACCAGAGAGGCTAAGACCGCATTGACTCAGTGCGGTATTCAGCCTCTCTGGTGTCAAGTCTGATTTTGGAAAAAAAAAAAAAAATCCAAAATCAGACAGAGTGTTGACACCAGAGAGGCTAAGACCGCATTGACTCAGTGCGGTATTCAGCCTCTCTGGTGTCAAGTCTGATTTTGGAAAAAAAAAAAAAAAATCCAAAATCAGACAGAGTGTTGAGACCAGAGAGGCTAAGACCGCATTGACTCAGTGCGGTATTCAGCCTCTCTGGTGTCAAGTCTGATTTTGGAAAAAAAAAAAAAAAATCCAAAATCAGACAGAGTGTTGAGACCAGAGAGGCTAAGACCGCATTGACTCAGTGCGGTATTCAGCCTCTCTGGTGTCAAGTCTGATTTTGGAAAAAAAAAAAAAAAAATCCAAAATCAGACAGAGTGTTGAGACCAGAGAGGCTAAGACCGCATTGACTCAGTGCGGTATTCAGCCTCTCTGGTGTCAAGTCTGATTTTTGAAAAAAAAAAAAAAAATCCAAAATCAGACAGAGTGTTGACACCAGAGAGGCTAAGACCGCATTGACTCAGTCCGGTATTCAGCCTCTCTTGTGTCAAGTCTGATTTTGGAAAAAAAAAAAAAAAAAATCCAAAATCAGACAGAGTGTTGAGACCAGAGAGGCTAAGACCGCATTGACTCAGTGCGGTATTCAGCCTCTCTGGTGTCAAGTCTGATTTTGGAAAAAAAAAAAAAAAAATCCAAAATCAGACAGAGTGTTGACACCAGAGAGGCTAAGACCGCATTGACTCAGTGCGGTATTCAGCCTCTCTGGTGTCAAGTCTGATTTTGGAAAAAAAAAAAAAAAAAATCCAAAATCAGACAGTGTTGAGACCAGAGAGGCTAAGACCGCATTGACTCAGTGCGGTATTCAGCCTCTCTGGTGTCAAGTCTGATTTTGGAAAAAAAAATAAAAAATCCAAAATCAGACAGAGTGTTGACACCAGAGAGGCTAAGACCGCATTGACTCAGTGCGGTATTCAGCCTCTCTGGTGTCAAGTCTGATTTTGGAAAAAAAAAAAAAAAAAATCCAAAATCAGACAGAGTGTTGACACCAGAGAGGCTAAGACCGCATTGACTCAGTGCGGTATTCAGCCTCTCTGGTGTCAAGTCTGATTTTGGAAAAAAAAAAAAAAAAATCCAAAATCAGACAGAGTGTTGAGACCAGAGAGGCTAAGACCGCATTGACTCAGTGCGGTATTCAGCCTCTCTGGTGTCAAGTCTGATTTTGGAAAAAAAAAAAAAAAATCCAAAATCAGACAGAGTGTTGACACCAGAGAGGCTAAGACCGCATTGACTCAGTGCGGTATTCAGCCTCTCTGGTGTCAAGTCTGATTTTGGGAAAAAAAAAAAAAAAAAAATCCAAAATCAGACAGAGTGTTGAGACCAGAGAGGCTAAGACCGCATTGACTCAGTGCGGTATTCAGCCTCTCTGGTGTCAAGTCTGATTTTGGAAAAAAAAATAAAAAATCCAAAATCAGACAGAGTGTTGACACCAGAGAGGCTAAGACCGCATTGACTCAGTGCGGTATTCAGCCTCTCTGGTGTCAAGTCTGATGTTGGAAAAAAAAAAAAAAAATCCAAAATCAGACAGAGTGTTGACACCAGAGAGGCTAAGACCGCATTGACTCAGTGCGGTATTCAGCCTCTCTGGTGTCAAGTCTGATTTTGGAAAAAAAAAAAAAAAATCCAAAATCAGACAGAGTGTTGACACCAGAGAGGCTAAGACCGCATTGACTCAGTGCGGTATTCAGCCTCTCTGGTGTCAAGTCTGATGTTGGAAAAAAAAAAAAAAAATCCAAAATCAGACAGAGTGTTGACACCAGAGAGGCTAAGACCGCATTGACTCAGTGCGGTATTCAGCCTCTCTGGTGTCAAGTCTGATTTTGGAAAAAAAAAAATAATAATCCAAAATCAGACAGTGTTGAGACCAGAGAGGCTAAGACCGCATTGACTCAGTGCGGTATTCAGCCTCTCTGGTGTCAAGTCTGATTTTGGAAAAAAAAAAAAAAAATCCAAAATCAGACAGAGTGTTGACACCAGAGAGGCTAAGACCGCATTGACTCAGTGCGGTATTCAGCCTCTCTGGTGTCAAGTCTGATTTTGGAAAAAAAAAAAAAAATCCAAAATCATACACAGTGTTGAGACTAGAGAGGCTAAGACCGCATTGACTCAGTGCGGTATTCAGCCTCTCTGGTGTCAAGTCTGATTTTGGAAAAAAAAAAAAAAAATCCAAAATCAGACAGAGTGTTGACACCAGAGAGGCTAAGACCGCATTGACTCAGTGCGGTATTCAGCCTCTCTGGTGTCAAGTCTGATTTTGGAAAAAAAAAAAAAAAATCCAAAATCAGACAGAGTGTTGAGACCAGAGAGGCTAAGACCGCATTGACTCAGTGCAGTATTCAGCCTCTCTGGTGTCAAGTCTGATTTTGGGAAAAAAAAAAAAAAAAATCCAAAATCAGACAGAGTGTTGACACCAGAGAGGCTAAGACCGCATTGACTCAGTGCGGTATTCAGCCTCTCTGGTGTCAAGTCTGATTTTGGAAAAAAAAAAAAAAAAAATCCAAAATCAGACAGTGTTGAGACCAGAGAGGCTAAGACCGCATTGACTCAGTGCGGTATTCAGCCTCTCTGGTGTCAAGTCTGATTTTGGAAAAAAAAAAAAAATCCAAAATCAGACAGAGTGTTGACACCAGAGAGGCTAAGACCGCATTGACTCAGTGCGGTATTCAGCCTCTCTGGTGTCAAGTCTGATGTTGGAAAAAAAAAAAAAAAAATCCAAAATCAGACAGAGTGTTGACACCAGAGAGGCTAAGACCGCATTGACTCAGTGCGGTATTCAGCCTCTCTGGTGTCAAGTCTGATTTTGGAAAAAAAAAAAAAAAATCCAAAATCAGACAGAGTGTTGACACCAGAGAGGCTAAGACCGCATTGACTCAGTGCGGTATTCAGCCTCTCTGGTGTCAAGTCTGATGTTGGAAAAAAAAAAAAAAAATCCAAAATCAGACAGAGTGTTGACACCAGAGAGGCTAAGACCGCATTGACTCAGTGCGGTAATCAGCCTCTCTGGTGTCAAGTCTGATTTTGGAAAAAAAAAAAAAAAAATCCAAAATCAGACAGTGTTGAGACCAGAGAGGCTAAGACCGCATTGACTCAGTGCGGTATTCAGCCTCTCTGGTGTCAAGTCTGATTTTGGAAAAAAAAAAAAAAATCCAAAATCAGACAGAGTGTTGACACCAGAGAGGCTAAGACCGCATTGACTCAGTGCGGTATTCAGCCTCTCTGGTGTCAAGTCTGATTTTGGAAAAAAAAAAAAAAATCCAAAATCAGACACAGTGTTGAGACTAGAGAGGCTAAGACCGCATTGACTCAGTGCGGTATTCAGCCTCTCTGGTGTCAAGTCTGATTTTGGAAAAAAAAAAAAAAAATCCAAAATCAGACAGAGTGTTGACACCAGAGAGGCTAAGACCGCATTGACTCAGTGCGGTATTCAGCCTCTCTGGTGTCAAGTCTGATTTTGGAAAAAAAAAAAAAAAAATCCAAAATCAGACAGAGTGTTGACACCAGAGAGGCTAAGACCGCATTGACTCAGTGCGGTATTCAGCCTCTCTGGTGTCAAGTCTGATTTTGGAAAAAAAAAAAAAAAATCCAAAATCAGACAGAGTGTTGACACCAGAGAGGCTAAGACCGCATTGACTCAGTGCGGTATTCAGCCTCTCTGGTGTCAAGTCTGATTTTGGAAAAAAAAAAAAAAAAATCCAAAATCAGACAGAGTGTTGAGACCAGAGAGGCTAAGACCGCATTGACTCAGTGCGGTATTCAGCCTCTCTGGTGTCAAGTCTGATTTTGGAAAAAAAAAAAAAAAAATCCAAAATCAGACAGAGTGTTGACACCAGAGAGGCTAAGACCGCATTGACTCAGTGCGGTATTCAGCCTCTCTGGTGTCAAGTCTGATTTTGGAAAAAAAAAAAAAAAAATCCAAAATCAGACAGAGTGTTGACACCAGAGAGGCTAAGACCGCATTGACTCAGTGCGGTATTCAGCCTCTCTGGTGTCAAGTCTGATTTTGGAAAAAAAAAAAAAAAAATCCAAAATCAGACAGTGTTGAGACCAGAGAGGCTAAGACCGCATTGACTCAGTGCGGTATTCAGCCTCTCTGGTGTCAAGTCTGATTTTGGAAAAAAAAAAAAAAAAATCCAAAATCAGACAGAGTGTTGACACCAGAGAGGCTAAGACCGCATTGACTCAGTGCTGTATTCAGCCTCTCTGGTGTCAAGTCTGATTTTGGAAAAAAAAAAAAAAAATCCAAAATCAGACAGAGTGTTGAGACCAGAGAGGCTAAGACCGCATTGACTCAGTGCGGTATTCAGCCTCTCTGGTGTCAAGTCTGATTTTTGAAAAAAAAAAAAAAAATCCAAAATCAGACAGAGTGTTGACACCAGAGAGGCTAAGACCGCATTGACTCAGTGCGGTATTCAGCCTCTCTGGTGTCAAGTCTGATTTTGGAAAAAAAAAAAAAAAATCCAAAATCAGACACAGTGTTGAGACCAGAGAGGCTAAGACCGCATTGACTTAGTGTGGTATTCAGCCTCTCTGGTGTCAAGTCTGATTTTGGAAAAAAAAAAAAAAAATCCAAAATCAGACAGAGTGTTGACACCAGAGAGGCTAAGACCGCATTGACTCAGTGCGGTATTCAGCCTCTCTGGTGTCAAGTCTGATTTTGGAAAAAAAAAAAAAAAAATCCAAAATCAGACAGAGTGTTGAGACCAGAGAGGCTAAGACCGCATTGACTCAGTGCGGTATTCAGCCTCTCTGGTGTCAAGTCTGATTTTGGAAAAAAAAAAAAAAAATCCAAAATCAGACAGAGTGTTGACACCAGAGACGCTAAGACCGCATTGACTCAGTGCGGTATTCAGCCTCTCTGGTGTCAAGTCTGATGTTGGAAAAAAAAAAAAATAATCCAAAATCAGACAGAGTGTTGAGACCAGAGAGGCTAAGACCGCATTGACTCAGTGCGGTATTCAGCCTCTCTGGTGTCAAGTCTGATTTTGGAAAAAAAAAAAAAAAATCCAAAATCAGACAGAGTGTTGACACCAGAGAGGCTAAGACCGCATTGACTCAGTGCAGTATTCAGCCTCTCTGGTGTCAAGTCTGATTTTGGGAAAAAAAAAAAAAAAAATCCAAAATCAGACAGAGTGTTGACACCAGAGAGGCTAAGACCGCATTGACTCAGTGCGGTATTCAGCCTCTCTGGTGTCAAGTCTGATTTTGGAAAAAAAAAAAAAAAAAATCCAAAATCAGACAGTGTTGAGACCAGAGAGGCTAAGACCGCATTGACTCAGTGCGGTATTCAGCCTCTCTGGTGTCAAGTCTGATTTTGGAAAAAAAAAAAAAATCCAAAATCAGACAGAGTGTTGACACCAGAGAGGCTAAGACCGCATTGACTCAGTGCGGTATTCAGCCTCTCTGGTGTCAAGTCTGATGTTGGAAAAAAAAAAAAAAAAATCCAAAATCAGACAGAGTGTTGACACCAGAGAGGCTAAGACCGCATTGACTCAGTGCGGTATTCAGCCTCTCTGGTGTCAAGTCTGATTTTGGAAAAAAAAAAAAAAAATCCAAAATCAGACAGAGTGTTGACACCAGAGAGGCTAAGACCGCATTGACTCAGTGCGGTATTCAGCCTCTCTGGTGTCAAGTCTGATGTTGGAAAAAAAAAAAAAAAATCCAAAATCAGACAGAGTGTTGACACCAGAGAGGCTAAGACCGCATTGACTCAGTGCGGTAATCAGCCTCTCTGGTGTCAAGTCTGATTTTGGAAAAAAAAAAAAAAAAATCCAAAATCAGACAGTGTTGAGACCAGAGAGGCTAAGACCGCATTGACTCAGTGCGGTATTCAGCCTCTCTGGTGTCAAGTCTGATTTTGGAAAAAAAAAAAAAAAATCCAAAATCAGACAGAGTGTTGACACCAGAGAGGCTAAGACCGCATTGACTCAGTGCGGTATTCAGCCTCTCTGGTGTCAAGTCTGATTTTGAAAAAAAAAAAAAAAAAATCCAAAATCAGACAGAGTGTTGAGACCAGAGAGGCTAAGACCGCATTGACTCAGTGCGGTATTCAGCCTCTCTGGTGTCAAGTCTGATTTTAGAAAAAAAAAAAAAAAATCCAAAATCAGACAGAGTGTTGACACCAGAGAGGCTAAGACCGCATTGACTCAGTGCGGTATTCAGCCTCTCTGGTGTCAAGTCTGATTTTGAAAAAAAAAAAAAAAAAATCCAAAATCAGACAGAGTGTTGAGACCAGAGAGGCTAAGACCGCATTGACTCAGTGCGGTATTCAGCCTCTCTGGTGTCAAGTCTGATTTTTGAAAAAAAAAAAAAAATCCAAAATCAGACAGAGTGTTGACACCAGAGAGGCTAAGACCGCATTGACTCAGTGCGGTATTCAGCCTCTCTGGTGTCAAGTCTGATTTTGGAAAAAAAAAAAAAAAAATCCAAAATCAGACAGAGTGTTGAGACCAGAGAGGCTAAGACCGCATTGACTCAGTGCGGTACTCAGCCTCTCTGGTGTCAAGTCTGATTTTGGAAAAAAAAAAAAAAAAATCCCAAATCAGACAGAGTGTTGACACCAGAGAGGCTAAGACCGCATTGACTCAGTGCGGTATTCAGCCTCTCTGGTGTCAAGTCTGATTTTGGAAAAAAAAAAAAAAAAATCCAAAATCAGACAGAGTGTTGAGACCAGAGAGGCTAAGACCGCATTGACTCAGTGCGGTATTCAGCCTCTCTGGTGTCAAGTCTGATTTTGGAAAAAAAAAAAAAAAAAATCCAAAATCAGACAGAGTGTTGACACCAGAGAGGCTAAGACCGCATTGACTCAGTGCGGTATTCAGCCTCTCTGGTGTCAAGTCTGATTTTGGAAAAAAAAAAAAAAAAATCCAAAATCAGACAGAGTGTTGACACCAGAGAGGCTAAGACCGCATTGACTCAGTGCGGTATTCAGCCTCTCTGGTGTCAAGTCTGATTTTGGAAAAAAAAAAAAAAAAATCCAAAATCAGACAGTGTTGAGACCAGAGAGGCTAAGACCGCATTGACTCAGTGCGGTATTCAGCCTCTCTGGTGTCAAGTCTGATTTTGGAAAAAAAAAAAAAAAAATCCAAAATCAGACAGAGTGTTGACACCAGAGAGGCTAAGACCGCATTGACTCAGTGCTGTATTCAGCCTCTCTGGTGTCAAGTCTGATTTTGGAAAAAAAAAAAAAAAATCCAAAATCAGACAGAGTGTTGAGACCAGAGAGGCTAAGACCGCATTGACTCAGTGCGGTATTCAGCCTCTCTGGTGTCAAGTCTGATTTTTGAAAAAAAAAAAAAAAATCCAAAATCAGACAGAGTGTTGACACCAGAGAGGCTAAGACCGCATTGACTCAGTGCGGTATTCAGCCTCTCTGGTGTCAAGTCTGATTTTGGAAAAAAAAAAAAAAAATCCAAAATCAGACACAGTGTTGAGACCAGAGAGGCTAAGACCGCATTGACTCAGTGTGGTATTCAGCCTCTCTGGTGTCAAGTCTGATTTTGGAAAAAAAAAAAAAAAATCCAAAATCAGACAGAGTGTTGACACCAGAGAGGCTAAGACCGCATTGACTCAGTGCGGTATTCAGCCTCTCTGGTGTCAAGTCTGATTTTGGAAAAAAAAAAAAAAAAAATCCAAAATCAGACAGAGTGTTGACACCAGAGAGGCTAAGACCGCATTGACTCAGTGCGGTATTCAGCCTCTCTGGTGTCAAGTCTGATGTTGGAAAAAAAAAAAAAAAATCCAAAATCAGACAGAGTGTTGAGACCAGAGAGGCTAAGACCGCATTGACTCAGTGCGGTATTCAGCCTCTCTGGTGTCAAGTCTGATTTTGGAAAAAAAAAAAAAAAATCCAAAATCAGACAGAGTGTTGACACCAGAGAGGCTAAGACCGCATTGACTCAGTGCGGTATTCAGCCTCTCTGGTGTCAAGTCTGATTTTGGAAAAAAAAAAAAAAAAATCCAAAATCAGACAGAGTGTTGAGACCAGAGAGGCTAAGACCGCATTGACTCAGTGCGGTATTCAGCCTCTCTGGTGTCAAGTCTGATTTTGGAAAAAAAAAAAAAAAAATCCAAAATCAGACAGAGTGTTGAGACCAGAGAGGCTAAGACCGCATTGACTCAGTGCGGTATTCAGCCTCTCTGGTGTCAAGTCTGATTTTTGAAAAAAAAAAAAAAAAATCCAAAATCAGACAGAGGTCCCTATCGTTGCATCGGCGCTGTTTCTAGGCCGAACGCCTGGCTCAGCTCAAATCAGTGGGCGTGGACCAGCGCACTTGATATCGTCGTGCTGGCGCTAGACGCAGCCTCAACCATTACAACCACGCCTTTTAAGCGTAAAATTATGCACCGTCATGCTCATTGGATAACTGCAATAAACGAATCGCACGCTTGCCTTTTTAGCTCCAATTCCAGTGATCCCGCAAAACCAGACGAAAGCCAAACGCTCTGCCCCCCCCCTCCCTTCATCCAGTCTGTCTGTCTGACTGCATTATAGGCTATTATTCCATATTATTATGCTTCTCAAACCAATCTAACTGCAGTTTCAATACTGCAAGCATGTAAATACGCTACACTATAGCAAGATCAAAGTGAAAATAATGTACTAAACGCATCAGCTAGAAAAATATAGCCTATTAGATTGGTGAAAGTTTGTCCAGAAAGATATCGTTTTCTCTCCCCTGCTGCAGGTAGAATGATCGATGCACATAAATATACCCTACATTATGTAAAGTCATTGCATAAATGTGTTTTTATTGTAAAACTAAATGTCAAGTAGGGCCAAGTTATTGGAGCGGACATCACAGTATAGCACATCACAGAAGCGCGTTCCACTGTCACTTATCTAAATCACGTTAAACCCACAAGGGGTATATATAGGCTCAAGAGGACATATATGTTTCACATAGGGTGGTGTTTCATTTCGATGTTTTATTTGGTCCAATATTGAAATGTTCGACAATTGCAGGTTGTCTTACCATTACACATTATTTTAGATCTCCCTTTTATATCTATTTCGGCTCATTTGGTTGCTATTTAGTAGCGAAATGGAGGACCCAATTGCATGCTGGGAGTGGACATTCACAGGCAGTAAACTTACAACTGCTATTTCCTATGGGAAGCTGGGTGCTGCTATGTGTTGTGTCTGTTTGAGCGAGGGAGTCAGAGAGAGAGAGAGAAGGGTGACTCAGAGGCAGAAGAGCACTGGCGCACTGAATAGGCCTGGTTTCAGAGAGAGACAGAGAAGGGTGACAGGGGAGAGGCACAAGTGCACTGGCGCACTGAATAGGCCTGGTTTTCAAAGGCGCAAAGCGCTAAATGTAGGCCAGGTGCGAAGATAGCACTACGCCGGTAGTTAGCGCCGACACGCCCACTTTGGCCCATTCTGGGACTGCGCCACGCCCATTCGGCCTAAAGCGCATTTGGCAGCCTAAAGCCATATTGATATCGTCCCAAAACAGGCGCAAGGCACGTTTTTTTGCGTTTAAGGCCCGTTTTAGGGCCGAAGGCTTGTGGGAGAATAGGGCCCAGAGTGTTGACACCAGAGAGGCTAAGACCGCATTGACTCAGTGCGGTATTCAGCCTCTCTGGTGTCAAGTCTGATTTTGGAAAAAAAAAAAAAAAAATCCAAAATCAGACAGTGTTGAGACCAGAGAGGCTAAGACCGCATTGACTCAGTGCGGTATTCAGCCTCTCTGGTGTCAAGTCTGATTTTGAAAAAAAAAAAAAAAAAAAATCCAAAATCAGACAGAGTGTTGACACCAGAGAGGCTAAGACCGCATTGACTCAGTGCGGTATTCAGCCTCTCTGGTGTCAAGTCTGATTTTGGAAAAAAAAAAAAAAAATCCAAAATCAGACAGAGTGTTGAGACCAGAGAGGCTAAGACCGCATTGACTCAGTGCGGTATTCAGCCTCTCTGGTGTCAAGTCTGATTTTGAAAAAAAAAAAAAAAAAATCCAAAATCAGACAGAGTGTTGACACCAGAGAGGCTAAGACTGCATTGACTCAGTGCGGTATTCAGCCTCTCTGGTGTCAAGTCTGATTTTGGAAAAAAAAAAAAAAAAATCCAAAATCAGACAGTGTTGAGACCAGAGAGGCTAAGACCGCATTGACTCAGTGCGGTATTCAGCCTCTCTGGTGTCAAGTCTGATTTTGGAAAAAAAAATAAAAAATCCAAAATCAGACAGAGTGTTGACACCAGAGAGGCTAAGACCGCATTGACTCAGTGCGGTATTCAGCCTCTCTGGTGTCAAGTCTGATTTTGGAAAAAAAAAAAAAAAAAATCCAAAATCAGACAGAGTGTTGACACCAGAGAGGCTAAGACCGCATTGACTCAGTGCGGTATTCAGCCTCTCTGGTGTCAAGTCTGATTTTGGAAAAAAAAAAAAAAAATCCAAAATCAGACAGAGTGTTGACACCAGAGAGGCTAAGACCGCATTGACTCAGTGCGGTATTCAGCCTCTCTGGTGTCAAGTCTGATTTTGGAAAAAAAAAAAAAAAAAATCCAAAATCAGACAGAGTGTTGAGACCAGAGAGGCTAAGACCGCATTGACTCAGTGCGGTATTCAGCCTCTCTGGTGTCAAGTCTGATTTTGGAAAAAAAAAAAAAAAAATCCAAAATCAGACAGAGTGTTGACACCAGAGAGGCTAAGACCGCATTGACTCAGTGCGGTATTCAGCCTCTCTGGTGTCAAGTCTGATTTTGGAAAAAAAAAAAAAAAAAAATCCAAAATCAGACAGTGTTGAGACCAGAGAGGCTAAGACCGCATTGACTCAGTGCGGTATTCAGCCTCTCTGGTGTCAAGTCTGATTTTGGAAAAAAAAAAAAAAAATCCAAAATCAGACAGAGTGTTGACACCAGAGAGGCTAAGACCGCATTGACTCAGTGCGGTATTCAGCCTCTCTGGTGTCAAGTCTGATGTTGGAAAAAAAAAAAAAAAAATCCAAAATCAGACAGAGTGTTGACACCAGAGAGGCTAAGACCGCATTGACTCAGTGCGGTATTCAGCCTCTCTGGTGTCAAGTCTGATTTTGGAAAAAAAATAAATAAATAATCCAAAATCAGACAGAGTGTTGAGACCAGAGAGGCTAAGACCGCATTGACTCAGTGCGGTATTCAGCCTCTCTGGTGTCAAGTCTGATTTTGGAAAAAAAAAAAAAAATCCAAAATCAGACAGAGTGTTGACACCAGAGAGGCTAAGACCGCATTGACTCAGTGCGGTATTCAGCCTCTCTGGTGTCAAGTCTGATTTTGGAAAAAAAAAAAAAAAATCCAAAATCAGACACAGTGTTGAGACCAGAGAGGCTAAGACCGCATTGACTCAGTGCGGTATTCAGCCTCTCTGGTGTCAAGTCTGATTTTGGAAAAAAAAAAAAAAAATCCAAAATCAGACAGAGTGTTGACACCAGAGAGGCTAAGACCGCATTGACTCAGTGCGGTATTCAGCCTCTCTGGTGTCAAGTCTGATTTTGGAAAAAAAAAAAAAAAAAAATCCAAAATCAGACAGAGTGTTGAGACCAGAGAGGCTAAGACCGCATTGACTCAGTGCGGTATTCAGCCTCTCTGGTGTCAAGTCTGATTTTGGAAAAAAAAAAAAAAATCCAAAATCAGACAGAGTGTTGACACCAGAGACGCTAAGACCGCATTGACTCAGTGCGGTATTCAGCCTCTCTGGTGTCAAGTCTGATGTTGGAAAAAAAAAAAAAAAATCCAAAATCAGACAGAGTGTTGAGACCAGAGAGGCTAAGACCGCATTGACTCAGTGCGGTATTCAGCCTCTCTGGTGTCAAGTCTGATTTTGGAAAAAAAAAAAAAAAATCCAAAATCAGACAGAGTGTTGACACCAGAGAGGCTAAGACCGCATTGACTCAGTGCGGTATTCAGCCTCTCTGGTGTCAAGTCTGATTTTGGAAAAAAAAAAAAAAAAATCCAAAATCAGACAGAGTGTTGAGACCAGAGAGGCTAAGACCGCATTGACTCAGTGCGGTATTCAGCCTCTCTGGTGTCAAGTCTGATTTTGGAAAAAAAAAAAAAAAAATCCAAAATCAGACAGAGTGTTGAGACCAGAGAGGCTAAGCCCGCATTGACTCAGTGCGGTATTCAGCCTCTCTGGTGTCAAGTCTGATTTTTGAAAAAAAAAAAAAAAAATCCAAAATCAGACAGAGGTCCCTATCGTTGCATCGGCGCTGTTTCTAGGCCGAACGCCTGGCGCAGCTCAAATCAGTGGGCGTGGACCAGCGCACTTGATATCGTCGTGCTGGCGCTAGACGCAGCCTCAACCATTACAACCACGCCTTTTAAGCGTAAAATTATGCACCGTCATGCTCATTGGATAACTGCAATAAACGAATCGCACGCTTGCCTTTTTAGCTCCAATTCCAGTGATCCCGCAAAACCAGACGAAAGCCAAACGCTCTGCCCCCCCCCCCCTCCCTTCATCCAGTCTGTCTGTCTGACTGCATTATAGGCTATTATTCCATATTATTATGCTTCTCAAACCAATCTAACTGCAGTTTCAATACTGCAAGCATGTAAATACGCTACACTATAGCAAGATCAAAGTGAAAATAATGTACTAAACGCATCAGCTAGAAAAATATAGCCTATTAGATTGGTGAAAGTTTGTCCAGAAAGATATCGTTTTCTCTCCCCTGCTGCAGGTAGAATGATCGATGCACATAAATATACCCTACATTATGTAAAGTCATTGCATAAATGTGTTTTTATTGTAAAACTAAATGTCAAGTAGGGCCAAGTTATTGGAGCGGACATCACAGTATAGCACATCACAGAAGCGCGTTCCACTGTCACTTATCTAAATCACGTTAAACCCACAAGGGGTATATATAGGCTCAAGAGGACATATATGTTTCACATAGGGTGGTGTTTCATTTCGATGTTTTATTTGGTCCAATATTGAAATGTTCGACAATTGCAGGTTGTCTTACCATTACACATTATTTTAGATCTCCCTTTTATATCTATTTCGGCTCATTTGGTTGCTATTTAGTAGCGAAATGGAGGACCCAATTGCATGCTGGGAGTGGACATTCACAGGCAGTAAACTTACAACTGCTATTTCCTATGGGAAGCTGGGTGCTGCTATGTGTTGTGTCTGTTTGAGCGAGGGAGTCAGAGAGAGAGAGAGAAGGGTGACTCAGAGGCAGAAGAGCACTGGCGCACTGAATAGGCCTGGTTTCAGAGAGAGACAGAGAAGGGTGACAGGGGAGAGGCACAAGTGCACTGGCGCACTGAATAGGCCTGGTTTTCAAAGGCGCAAAGCGCTAAATGTAGGCCAGGTGCGAAGATAGCACTACGCCGGTAGTTAGCGCCGACACGCCCACTTTGGCCCATTCTGGGACTGCGCCACGCCCATTCGGCCTAAAGCGCATTTGGCAGCCTAAAGCCATATTGATATCGTCCCAAAACAGGCGCAAGGCACGTTTTTTTGCGTTTAAGGCCCGTTTTAGGGCCGAAGGCTTGTGGGAGAATAGGGCCCAGAGTGTTGACACCAGAGAGGCTAAGACCGCATTGACTCAGTGCAGTATTCAGCCTCTCTGGTGTCAAGTCTGATTTTGGAAAAAAAAAAAAAAAAATCCAAAATCAGACAGAGTGTTGAGACCAGAGAGGCTAAGACCGCATTGACTCAGTGCGGTATTCAGCCTCTCTGGTGTCAAGTCTGATTTTGGAAAAAAAAAAAAAAAAAATCCAAAATCAGACAGAGTGTTGACACCAGAGAGGCTAAGACCGCATTGACTCAGTGCGGTATTCAGCCTCTCTGGTGTCAAGTCTGATTTTGGAAAAAAAAAAAAAAAAATCCAAAATCAGACAGAGTGTTGACACCAGAGAGGCTAAGACCGCATTGACTCAGTGCGGTATTCAGCCTCTCTGGTGTCAAGTCTGATTTTGGAAAAAAAAAAAAAAAAAATCCAAAATCAGACAGTGTTGAGACCAGAGAGGCTAAGACCGCATTGACTCAGTGCGGTATTCAGCCTCTCTGGTGTCAAGTCTGATTTTGGAAAAAAAAATAAAAAATCCAAAATCAGACAGAGTGTTGACACCAGAGAGGCTAAGACCGCATTGACTCAGTGCGGTATTCAGCCTCTCTGGTGTCAAGTCTGATTTTGGAAAAAAAAAAAAAAAAAATCCAAAATCAGACAGAGTGTTGACACCAGAGAGGCTAAGACCGCATTGACTCAGTGCGGTATTCAGCCTCTCTGGTGTCAAGTCTGATTTTGGAAAAAAAAAAAAAAAATCCAAAATCAGACAGAGTGTTGAGACCAGAGAGGCTAAGACCGCATTGACTCAGTGCGGTATTCAGCCTCTCTGGTGTCAAGTCTGATTTTGAAAAAAAAAAAAAAAAAAATCCAAAATCAGACAGAGTGTTGACACCAGAGAGGCTAAGACCGCATTGACTCAGTGCGGTATTCAGCCTCTCTGGTGTCAAGTCTGATTTTGGAAAAAAAAAAAAAAAAATCCAAAATCAGACAGAGTGTTGAGACCAGAGAGGCTAAGACCGCATTGACTCAGTGCGGTATTCAGCCTCTCTGGTGTCAAGTCTGATTTTGAAAAAAAAAAAAAAAAATCCAAAATCAGACAGAGTGTTGACACCAGAGAGGCTAAGACCGCATTGACTCAGTGCGGTATTCAGCCTCTCTGGTGTCAAGTCTGATTTTGGAAAAAAAAAAAAAAAAAAATCCAAAATCAGACAGAGTGTTGAGACCAGAGAGGCTAAGACCGCATTGACTCAGTGCGGTATTCAGCCTCTCTGGTGTCAAGTCTGATTTTGTAAAAAAAAAAAAAAAAATCCAAAATCAGACAGAGTGTTGACACCAGAGAGGCTAAGACCGCATTGACTCAGTGCGGTATTCAGCCTCTCTGGTGTCAAGTCTGATTTTGGAAAAAAAAAAAAAAAAAATCCAAAATCAGACAGAGTGTTGAGACCAGAGAGGCTAAGACCGCATTGACTCAGTGCGGTATTCAGCCTCTCTGGTGTCAAGTCTGATTTTGGGAAAAAAAAAAAAAAAAATCCAAAATCAGACAGAGTGTTGAGACCAGAGAGGCTAAGACCGCATTGACTCAGTGCGGTATTCAGCCTCTCTGGTGTCAAGTCTGATTTTTGAAAAAAAAAAAAAAAAATCCAAAATCAGACAGAGGTCCCTATCGTTGCATCGGCGCTGTTTCTAGGCCGAACGCCTGGCGCAGCTCAAATCAGTGGGCGTGGACCAGCGCACTTGATATCGTCGTGCTGGCGCTAGACGCAGCCTCAACCATTACAACCACGCCTTTTAAGCGTAAAATTATGCACCGTCATGCTCATTGGATAACTGCAATAAACGAATCGCACGCTTGCCTTTTTAGCTCCAATTCCAGTGATCCCGCAAAACCAGACGAAAGCCAAACGCTCTGCCCCCCCCCTCCCTTCATCCAGTCTGTCTGTCTGACTGCATTATAGGCTATTATTCCATATTATTATGCTTCTCAAACCAATCTAACTGCAGTTTCAATACTGCAAGCATGTAAATACGCTACACTATAGCAAGATCAAAGTGAAAATAATGTACTAAACGCATCAGCTAGAAAAATATAGCCTATTAGATTGGTGAAAGTTTGTGCAGAAAGATATCGTTTTCTCTCCCCTGCTGCAGGTAGAATGATCGATGCACATAAATATACCCTACATTATGTAAAGTCATTGCATAAATGTGTTTTTATTGTAAAACTAAATGTCAAGTAGGGCCAAGTTATTGGAGCGGACATCACAGTATAGCACATCACAGAAGCGCGTTCCACTGTCACTTATCTAAATCACGTTAAACCCACAAGGGGTATATATAGGCTCAAGAGGACATATATGTTTCACATAGGGTGGTGTTTCATTTCGATGTTTTATTTGGTCCAATATTGAAATGTTCGACAATTGCAGGTTGTCTTACCATTACACATTATTTTAGATCTCCCTTTTATATCTATTTCGGCTCATTTGGTTGCTATTTAGTAACGAAATGGAGGACCCAATTGCATGCTGGGAGTGGACATTCACAGGCAGTAAACTTACAACTGCTATTTCCTATGGGAAGCTGGGTGCTGCTATGTGTTGTGTCTGTTTGAGCGAGGGAGTCAGAGAGAGAGAGAGAAGGGTGACTCAGAGGCAGAAGAGCACTGGCGCACTGAATAGGCCTGGTTTCAGAGAGAGACAGAGAAGGGTGACAGGGGAGAGGCACAAGTGCACTGGCGCACTGAATAGGCCTGGTTTTCAAAGGCGCAAAGCGCTAAATGTAGGCCAGGTGCGAAGATAGCACTACGCCGGTAGTTAGCGCCGACACGCCCACTTTGGCCCATTCTGGGACTGCGCCACGCCCATTCGGCCTAAAGCGCATTTGGCAGCCTAAAGCCATATTGATATCGTCCCAAAACAGGCGCAAGGCACGTTTTTTTGCGTTTAAGGCCCGTTTTAGGGCCGAAGGCTTGTGGGAGAATAGGGCCCAGAGTGTTGACACCAGAGAGGCTAAGACCGCATTGACTCAGTGCGGTATTCAGCCTCTCTGGTGTCAAGTCTGATTTTGGAAAAAGAAAAAAAAAATCCAAAATCAGACAGAGTGTTGAGACCAGAGAGGCTAAGACCGCATTGACTCAGTGCGGTATTCAGCCTCTCTGGTGTCAAGTCTGATTTTGGAAAAAAAAAAAAAAAAAATCCAAAATCAGACAGAGTGTTGACACCAGAGAGGCTAAGACCGCATTGACTCAGTGCGGTATTCAGCCTCTCTGGTGTCAAGTCTGATTTTGGAAAAAAAAAAAAAAAAATCCAAAATCAGACAGAGTGTTGACACCAGAGAGGCTAAGACCGCATTGACTCAGTGCGGTATTCAGCCTCTCTGGTGTCAAGTCTGATTTTGGAAAAAAAAAAAAAAAAATCCAAAATCAGACAGAGTGTTGACACCAGAGAGGCTAAGACCGCATTGACTCAGTGCGGTATTCAGCCTCTCTGGTGTCAAGTCTGATTTTGGAAAAAAAAATAAAAAATCCAAAATCAGACAGAGTGTTGACACCAGAGAGGCTAAGACCGCATTGACTCAGTGCGGTATTCAGCCTCTCTGGTGTCAAGTCTGATTTTGGAAAAAAAAAAAAAAAAATCAAAATCAGACAGAGTGTTGACACCAGAGAGGCTAAGACCGCATTGACTCAGTGCGGTATTCAGCCTCTCTGGTGTCAAGTCTGATTTTGGAAAAAAAAATAAAAAATCCAAAATCAGACAGAGTGTTGACACCAGAGAGGCTAAGACCGCATTGACTCAGTGCGGTATTCAGCCTCTCTGGTGTCAAGTCTGATTTTGGAAAAAAAAAAAAAAAAAATCCAAAATCAGACAGAGTGTTGACACCAGAGAGGCTAAGACCGCATTGACTCAGTGCGGTATTCAGCCTCTCTGGTGTCAAGTCTGATTTTGGAAAAAAAAAAAAAAAATCCAAAATCAGACAGAGTGTTGAGACCAGAGAGGCTAAGACCGCATTGACTCAGTGCGGTATTCAGCCTCTCTGGTGTCAAGTCTGATTTTGGGAAAAAAAAAAAAAAAATCCAAAATCAGACAGAGTGTTGACACCAGAGAGGCTAAGACCGCATTGACTCAGTGCGGTATTCAGCCTCTCTGGTGTCAAGTCTGATTTTGGAAAAAAAAAAAAAAAAAATCCAAAATCAGACAGAGTGTTGACACCAGAGAGCCTAAGACCGCATTGACTCAGTGCGGTATTCAGCCTCTCTGGTGTCAAGTCTGATTTTGGAAAAAAAAAAAAAAAAATCCAAAATCAGACAGAGTGTTGACACCAGAGAGGCTAAGACCGCATTGACTCAGTGCGGTATTCAGCCTCTCTGGTGTCAAGTCTGATTTTGGAAAAAAAAAAAAAAAAATCCAAAATCAGACAGTGTTGAGACCAGAGAGGCTAAGACCGCATTGACTCAGTGCGGTATTCAGCCTCTCTGGTGTCAAGTCTGATTTTGGAAAAAAAAATAAAAAATCCAAAATCAGACAGAGTGTTGACACCAGAGAGGCTAAGACCGCATTGACTCAGTGCGGTATTCAGCCTCTCTGGTGTCAAGTCTGATTTTGGAAAAAAAAAAAAAAAAATCCAAAATCAGACAGAGTGTTGACACCAGAGAGGCTAAGACCGCATTGACTCAGTGCGGTATTCAGCCTCTCTGGTGTCAAGTCTGATTTTGGAAAAAAAAAAAAAAAATCCAAAATCAGACAGAGTGTTGAGACCAGAGAGGCTAAGACCGCATTGACTCAGTGCGGTATTCAGCCTCTCTGGTGTCAAGTCTGATTTTGAAAAAAAAAAAAAAAAAATCCAAAATCAGACAGAGTGTTGACACCAGAGAGGCTAAGACCGCATTGACTCAGTGCGGTATTCAGCCTCTCTGGTGTCAAGTCTGATTTTGGAAAAAAAAAAAAAAAAATCCAAAATCAGACAGAGTGTTGAGACCAGAGAGGCTAAGACCGCATTGACTCAGTGCGGTATTCAGCCTCTCTGGTGTCAAGTCTGATTTTGGAAAAAAAAAAAAAAAATCCAAAATCAGACAGAGTGTTGACACCAGAGAGGCTAAGACCGCATTGACTCAGTGCGGTATTCAGCCTCTCTGGTGTCAAGTCTGATTTTGGAAAAAAAAAAAAAAAAATCCAAAATCAGACAGAGTGTTGAGACCAGAGAGGCTAAGACCGCATTGACTCAGTGCGGTATTCAGCCTCTCTGGTGTCAAGTCTGATTTTGGAAAAAAAAAAAAAAAAATCCAAAATCAGACAGAGTGTTGACACCAGAGAGGCTAAGACCGCATTGACTCAGTGCGGTATTCAGCCTCTCTGGTGTCAAGTCTGATTTTGGAAAAAAAAAAAAAAAAATCCAAAATCAGACAGAGTGTTGAGACCAGAGAGGCTAAGACCGCATTGACTCAGTGCGGTATTCAGCCTCTCTGGTGTCAAGTCTGATTTTTGAAAAAAAAAAAAAAAAAATCCAAAATCAGACAGAGGTCCCTATCGTTGCATCGGCGCTGTTTCTAGGCCGAACGCCTGGCGCAGCTCAAATCAGTGGGCGTGGACCAGCGCACTTGATATCGTCGTGCTGGCGCTAGACGCAGCCTCAACCATTACAACCACGCCTTTTAAGCGTAAAATTATGCACCGTCATGCTCATTGGATAACTGCAATAAATGAATCGCACGCTTGCCTTTTTAGCTCCAATTCCAGTGATCCCGCAAAACCAGACGAAAGCCAAACGCTCTGCCCCCCCCCCTCCCTTCATCCAGTCTGTCTGTCTGACTGCATTATAGGCTATTATTCCATATTATTATGCTTCTCAAACCAATCTAACTGCAGTTTCAATACTGCAAGCATGTAAATACGCTACACTATAGCAAGATCAAAGTGAAAATAATGTACTAAACGCATCAGCTAGAAAAATATAGCCTATTAGATTGGTGAAAGTTTGTCCAGAAAGATATCGTTTTCTCTCCCCTGCTGCAGGTAGAATGATCGATGCACATAAATATACCCTACATTATGTAAAGTCATTGCATAAATGTGTTTTTATTGTAAAACTAAATGTCAAGTAGGGCCAAGTTATTGGAGCGGACATCACAGTATAGCACATCACAGAAGCGCGTTCCACTGTCACTTATCTAAATCACGTTAAACCCACAAGGGGTATATATAGGCTCAAGAGGACATATATGTTTCACATAGGGTGGTGTTTCATTTCGATGTTTTATTTGGTCCAATATTGAAATGTTCGACAATTGCAGGTTGTCTTACCATTACACATTATTTTAGATCTCCCTTTTATATCTATTTCGGCTCATTTGGTTGCTATTTAGTAGCGAAATGGAGGACCCAATTGCATGCTGGGAGTGGACATTCACAGGCAGTAAACTTACAACTGCTATTTCCTATGGGAAGCTGGGTGCTGCTATGTGTTGTGTCTGTTTGAGCGAGGGAGTCAGAGAGAGAGAGAGAAGGGTGACTCAGAGGCAGAAGAGCACTGGCGCACTGAATAGGCCTGGTTTCAGAGAGAGACAGAGAAGGGTGACAGGGGAGAGGCACAAGTGCACTGGCGCACTGAATAGGCCTGGTTTTCAAAGGCGCAAAGCGCTAAATGTAGGCCAGGTGCGAAGATAGCACTACGCCGGTAGTTAGCGCCGACACGCCCACTTTGGCCCATTCTGGGACTGCGCCACGCCCATTCGGCCTAAAGCGCATTTGGCAGCCTAAAGCCATATTGATATCGTCCCAAAACAGGCGCAAGGCACGTTTTTTTGCGTTTAAGGCCCGTTTTAGGGCCGAAGGCTTGTGGGAGAATAGGGCCCAGAGTGTTGACACCAGAGAGGCTAAGACCGCATTGACTCAGTGCGGTATTCAGCCTCTCTGGTGTCAAGTCTGATTTTGGAAAAAAAAAAAAAAAAATCCAAAATCAGACAGAGTGTTGAGACCAGAGAGGCTAAGACCGCATTGACTCAGTGCGGTATTCAGCCTCTCTGGTGTCAAGTCTGATTTTGGAAAAAAAAAAAAAAAAAATCCAAAATCAGACAGAGTGTTGACACCAGAGAGGCTAAGACCGCATTGACTCAGTGCGGTATTCAGCCTCTCTGGTGTCAAGTCTGATTTTGGAAAAAAAAAAAAAAAAATCCAAAATCAGACAGAGTGTTGACACCAGAGAGGCTAAGACCGCATTGACTCAGTGCGGTATTCAGCCTCTCTGGTGTCAAGTCTGATTTTGGAAAAAAAAAAAAAAAAAATCCAAAATCAGACAGAGGTCCCTATCGTTGCATCGGCGCTGTTTCTAGGCCGAACGCCTGGCGCAGCTCAAATCAGTGGGCGTGGACCAGCGCACTTGATATCGTCGTGCTGGCGCTAGACGCAGCCTCAACCATTACAACCACGCCTTTTAAGCGTAAAATTATGCACCGTCATGCTCATTGGATAACTGCAATAAACGAATCGCACGCTTGCCTTTTTAGCTCCAATTCCAGTGATCCCGCAAAACCAGACGAAAGCCAAACGCTCTGCCCCCCCCCCTCCCTTCATCCAGTCTGTCTGTCTGACTGCATTATAGGCTATTATTCCATATTATTATGCTTCTCAAACCAATCTAACTGCAGTTTCAATACTGCAAGCATGTAAATACGCTACACTATAGCAAGATCAAAGTGAAAATAATGTACTAAACGCATCAGCTAGAAAAATATAGCCTATTAGATTGGTGAAAGTTTGTCCAGAAAGATATCGTTTTCTCTCCCCTGCTGCAGGTAGAATGATCGATGCACATAAATATACCCTACATTATGTAAAGTCATTGCATAAATGTGTTTTTATTGTAAAACTAAATGTCAAGTAGGGCCAAGTTATTGGAGCGGACATCACAGTATAGCACATCACAGAAGCGCGTTCCACTGTCACTTATCTAAATCACGTTAAACCCACAAGGGGTATATATAGGCTCAAGAGGACATATATGTTTCACATAGGGTGGTGTTTCATTTCGATGTTTTATTTGGTCCAATATTGAAATGTTCGACAATTGCAGGTTGTCTTACCATTACACATTATTTTAGATCTCCCTTTTATATCTATTTCGGCTCATTTGGTTGCTATTTAGTAGCGAAATGGAGGACCCAATTGCATGCTGGGAGTGGACATTCACAGGCAGTAAACTTACAACTGCTATTTCCTATGGGAAGCTGGGTGCTGCTATGTGTTGTGTCTGTTTGAGCGAGGGAGTCAGAGAGAGAGAGAGAAGGGTGACTCAGAGGCAGAAGAGCACTGGCGCACTGAATAGGCCTGGTTTCAGAGAGAGACAGAGAAGGGTGACAGGGGAGAGGCACAAGTGCACTGGCGCACTGAATAGGCCTGGTTTTCAAAGGCGCAAAGCGCTAAATGTAGGCCAGGTGCGAAGATAGCACTACGCCGGTAGTTAGCGCCGACACGCCCACTTTGGCCCATTCTGGGACTGCGCCACGCCCATTCGGCCTAAAGCGCATTTGGCAGCCTAAAGCCATATTGATATCGTCCCAAAACAGGCGCAAGGCACGTTTTTTTGCGTTTAAGGCCCGTTTTAGGGCCGAAGGCTTGTGGGAGAATAGGGCCCAGAGTGTTGACACCAGAGAGGCTAAGACCGCATTGACTCAGTGCGGTATTCAGCCTCTCTGGTGTCAAGTCTGATTTTGAAAAAAAAAAAAAAAAAATCCAAAATCAGACAGAGTGTTGAGACCAGAGAGGCTAAGACCGCATTGACTCAGTGCGGTATTCAGCCTCTCTGGTGTCAAGTCTGATTTTGAAAAAAAAAAAAAAAAAAATCCAAAATCAGACAGAGTGTTGACACCAGAGAGGCTAAGACCGCATTGACTCAGTGCGGTATTCAGCCTCTCTGGTGTCAAGTCTGATTTTGGAAAAAAAAAAAAAAAAATCCAAAATCAGACAGAGTGTTGACACCAGAGAGGCTAAGACCGCATTGACTCAGTGCGGTATTCAGCCTCTCTGGTGTCAAGTCTGATTTTGGAAAAAAAAAAAAAAAAATCTAAAATCAGACAGAGTGTTGACACCAGAGAGGCTAAGACCGCATTGACTCAGTGCGGTATTCAGCCTCTCTGGTGTCAAGTCTGATTTTGGAAAAAAAAATAAAAAATCCAAAATCAGACAGAGTGTTGACACCAGAGAGGCTAAGACCGCATTGACTCAGTGCGGTATTCAGCCTCTCTGGTGTCAAGTCTGATTTTGGAAAAAAAAAAAAAAAAATCCAAAATCAGACAGAGTGTTGACACCAGAGAGGCTAAGACCGCATTGACTCAGTGCGGTATTCAGCCTCTCTGGTGTCAAGTCTGATTTTGGAAAAAAAAAAAAAAAAATCCAAAATCAGACAGTGTTGAGACCAGAGAGGCTAAGACCGCATTGACTCAGTGCGGTATTCAGCCTCTCTGGTGTCAAGTCTGATTTTGGAAAAAAAAATAAAAAATCCAAAATCAGACAGAGTGTTGACACCAGAGAGGCTAAGACCGCATTGACTCAGTGCGGTATTCAGCCTCTCTGGTGTCAAGTCTGATTTTGAAAAAAAAAAAAAAAAAATCCAAAATCAGACAGAGTGTTGAGACCAGAGAGGCTAAGACCGCATTGACTCAGTGCGGTATTCAGCCTCTCTGGTGTCAAGTCTGATTTTGAAAAAAAAAAAAAAAAAAATCCAAAATCAGACAGAGTGTTGACACCAGAGAGGCTAAGACCGCATTGACTCAGTGCGGTATTCAGCCTCTCTGGTGTCAAGTCTGATTTTGGAAAAAAAAAAAAAAAAATCCAAAATCAGACAGAGTGTTGACACCAGAGAGGCTAAGACCGCATTGACTCAGTGCGGTATTCAGCCTCTCTGGTGTCAAGTCTGATTTTGGAAAAAAAAAAAAAAAAATCTAAAATCAGACAGAGTGTTGACACCAGAGAGGCTAAGACCGCATTGACTCAGTGCGGTATTCAGCCTCTCTGGTGTCAAGTCTGATTTTGGAAAAAAAAATAAAAAATCCAAAATCAGACAGAGTGTTGACACCAGAGAGGCTAAGACCGCATTGACTCAGTGCGGTATTCAGCCTCTCTGGTGTCAAGTCTGATTTTGGAAAAAAAAAAAAAAAAATCCAAAATCAGACAGAGTGTTGACACCAGAGAGGCTAAGACCGCATTGACTCAGTGCGGTATTCAGCCTCTCTGGTGTCAAGTCTGATTTTGGAAAAAAAAAAAAAAAAATCCAAAATCAGACAGTGTTGAGACCAGAGAGGCTAAGACCGCATTGACTCAGTGCGGTATTCAGCCTCTCTGGTGTCAAGTCTGATTTTGGAAAAAAAAATAAAAAATCCAAAATCAGACAGAGTGTTGACACCAGAGAGGCTAAGACCGCATTGACTCAGTGCAGTATTCAGCCTCTCTGGTGTCAAGTCTGATTTTGGAAAAAAAAAAAAAAAATCCAAAATCAGACAGAGTGTTGAGACCAGAGAGGCTAAGACCGCATTGACTCAGTGCGGTATTCAGCCTCTCTGGTGTCAAGTCTGATTTTGAAAAAAAAAAAAAAAAAATCCAAAATCAGACAGAGTGTTGACACCAGAGAGGCTAAGACCGCATTGACTCAGTGCGGTATTCAGCCTCTCTGGTGTCAAGTCTGATTTTGGAAAAAAAAAAAAAAAAATCCAAAATCAGACAGAGTGTTGAGACCAGAGAGGCTAAGACCGCATTGACTCAGTGCGGTATTCAGCCTCTCTGGTGTCAAGTCTGATTTTGGAAAAAAAAAAAAAAATCCAAAATCAGACAGAGTGTTGACACCAGAGAGGCTAAGACCGCATTGACTCAGTGCGGTATTCAGCCTCTCTGGTGTCAAGTCTGATTTTGGAAAAAAAAAAAAAAAAATCCAAAATCAGACAGAGTGTTGAGACCAGAGAGGCTAAGACCGCATTGACTCAGTGCGGTATTCAGCCTCTCTGGTGTCAAGTCTGATTTTGGAAAAAAAAAAAAAAAAATCCAAAATCAGACAGAGTGTTGACACCAGAGAGGCTAAGACCGCATTGACTCAGTGCGGTATTCAGCCTCTCTGGTGTCAAGTCTGATTTTGGAAAAAAAAAAAAAAAAATCCAAAATCAGACAGAGTGTTGAGACCAGAGAGGCTAAGACCGCATTGACTCAGTGCGGTATTCAGCCTCTCTGGTGTCAAGTCTGATTTTGGAAAAAAAAAAAAAAAAATCCAAAATCAGACAGAGTGTTGAGACCAGAGAGGCTAAGACCGCATTGACTCAGTGCGGTATTCAGCCTCTCTGGTGTCAAGTCTGATTTTGGAAAAAAAAAAAAAAAAATCCAAAATCAGACAGAGTGTTGACACCAGAGAGGCTAAGACCGCATTGACTCAGTGCGGTATTCAGCCTCTCTGGTGTCAAGTCTGATTTTGGAAAAAAAAAAAAAAAAATCCAAAATCAGACAGAGTGTTGAGACCAGAGAGGCTAAGACCGCATTGACTCAGTGCGGTATTCAGCCTCTCTGGTGTCAAGTCTGATTTTGGAAAAAAAAAAAAAAAAATCCAAAATCAGACAGAGTGTTGAGACCAGAGAGGCTAAGACCGCATTGACTCAGTGCGGTATTCAGCCTCTCTGGTGTCAAGTCTGATTTTTGAAAAAAAAAAAAAAAAAATCCAAAATCAGACAGAGGTCCCTATCGTTGCATCGGCGCTGTTTCTAGGCCGAACGCCTGGCGCAGCTCAAATCAGTGGGCGTGGACCAGCGCACTTGATATCGTCGTGCTGGCGCTAGACGCAGCCTCAACCATTACAACCACGCCTTTTAAGCGTAAAATTATGCACCGTCATGCTCATTGGATAACTGCAATAAACGAATCGCACGCTTGCCTTTTTAGCTCCAATTCCAGTGATCCCGCAAAACCAGACGAAAGCCAAACGCTCTGCCCCCCCCCCTCCCTTCATCCAGTCTGTCTGTCTGACTGCATTATAGGCTATTATTCCATATTATTATGCTTCTCAAACCAATCTAACTGCAGTTTCAATACTGCAAGCATGTAAATACGCTACACTATAGCAAGATCAAAGTGAAAATAATGTACTAAACGCATCAGCTAGAAAAATATAGCCTATTAGATTGGTGAAAGTTTGTCCAGAAAGATATCGTTTTCTCTCCCCTGCTGCAGGAAGAATGATCGATGCACATAAATATACCCTACATTATGTAAAGTCATTGCATAAATGTGTTTTTATTGTAAAACTAAATGTCAAGTAGGGCCAAGTTATTGGAGCGGACATCACAGTATAGCACATCACAGAAGCGCGTTCCACTGTCACTTATCTAAATCACGTTAAACCCACAAGGGGTATATATAGGCTCAAGAGGACATATATGTTTCACATAGGGTGGTGTTTCATTTCGATGTTTTATTTGGTCCAATATTGAAATGTTCGACAATTGCAGGTTGTCTTACCATTACACATTATTTTAGATCTCCCTTTTATATCTATTTCGGCTCATTTGGTTGCTATTTAGTAACGAAATGGAGGACCCAATTGCATGCTGGGAGTGGACATTCACAGGCAGTAAACTTACAACTGCTATTTCCTATGGGAAGCTGGGTGCTGCTATGTGTTGTGTCTGTTTGAGCGAGGGAGTCAGAGAGAAAGAGAGAAGGGTGACTCAGAGGCAGAAGAGCACTGGCGCACTGAATAGGCCTGGTTTCAGAGAGAGACAGAGAAGGGTGACAGGGGAGAGGCACAAGTGCACTGGCGCACTGAATAGGCCTGGTTTTCAAAGGCGCAAAGCGCTAAATGTAGGCCAGGTGCGAAGATAGCACTACGCCGGTAGTTAGCGCCGACACGCCCACTTTGGCCCATTCTGGGACTGCGCCACGCCCATTCGGCCTAAAGCGCATTTGGCAGCCTAAAGCCATATTGATATCGTCCCAAAACAGGCGCAAGGCACGTTTTTTTGCGTTTAAGGCCCGTTTTAGGGCCGAAGGCTTGTGGGAGAATAGGGCCCAGAGTGTTGACACCAGAGAGGCTAAGACCGCATTGACTCAGTGCGGTATTCAGCCTCTCTGGTGTCAAGTCTGATTTTGGAAAAAAAAAAAAAAAAATCCAAAATCAGACAGAGTGTTGAGACCAGAGAGGCTAAGACCGCATTGACTCAGTGCGGTATTCAGCCTCTCTGGTGTCAAGTCTGATTTTGGAAAAAAAAAAAAAAAATCCAAAATCAGACAGAGTGTTGACACCAGAGAGGCTAAGACCGCATTGACTCAGTGCGGTATTCAGCCTATCTGGTGTCAAGTCTGATTTTGGGAAAAAAAAAAAAATATCCAAAATCAGACAGAGTGTTGAGACCAGAGAGGCTAAGACCGCATTGACTCAGTGCGGTATTCAGCCTCTCTGGTGTCAAGTCTGATTTTGGAAAAAAAAAAAAAAAAAATCCAAAATCAGACAGAGTGTTGACACCAGAGAGGCTAAGACCGCATTGACTCAGTGCGGTATTCAGCCTCTCTGGTGTCAAGTCTGATTTTGGAAAAAAAAAAAAAAAAATCCAAAATCAGACAGAGTGTTGACACCAGAGAGGCTAAGACCGCATTGACTCAGTGCGGTATTCAGCCTCTCTGGTGTCAAGTCTGATTTTGGAAAAAAAAATAAAAAATCCAAAATCAGACAGAGTGTTGACACCAGAGAGGCTAAGACCGCATTGACTCAGTGCGGTATTCAGCCTATCTGGTGTCAAGTCTGATTTTGGAAAAAAAAAAAAAAAAAAATCCAAAATCAGACAGAGTGTTGACACCAGAGAGGCTAAGACCGCATTGACTCAGTGCGGTATTCAGCCTCTCTGGTGTCAAGTCTGATTTTGGAAAAAAAAAAAAAAAAATCCAAAATCAGACAGAGTGTTGAGACCAGAGAGGCTAAGACCGCATTGACTCAGTGCGGTATTCAGCCTCTCTGGTGTCAAGTCTGATTTTTGAAAAAAAAAAAAAAAAATCCAAAATCAGACAGAGTGTTGAGACCAGAGAGGCTAAGACCGCATTGACTCAGTGCGGTATTCAGCCTCTCTGGTGTCAAGTCTGATTTTGGAAAAAAAAAAAAAAAAATCCAAAATCAGACAGAGTGTTGACACCAGAGAGGCTAAGACCGCATTGACTCAGTGCGGTATTCAGCCTCTCTGGTGTCAAGTCTGATTTTGGAAAAAAAAAAAAAAAAATCCAAAATCAGACAGTGTTGAGACCAGAGAGGCTAAGACCGCATTGACTCAGTGCGGTATTCAGCCTCTCTGGTGTCAAGTCTGATTTTGGAAAAAAAAAGTAAAAAATCCAAAATCAGACAGAGTGTTGACACCAGAGAGGCTAAGACCGCATTGACTCAGTGCGGTATTCAGCCTCTCTGGTGTCAAGTCTGATTTTGGAAAAAAAAAAAAAAAAAATCCAAAATCAGACAGAGTGTTGACACCAGAGAGGCTAAGACCGCATTGACTCAGTGCGGTATTCAGCCTCTCTGGTGTCAAGTCTGATTTTGGAAAAAAAAAAAAAAAATCCAAAATCAGACAGAGTGTTGACACCAGAGAGGCTAAGACCGCATTGACTCAGTGCGGTATTCAGCCTCTCTGGTGTCAAGTCTGATTTTGGAAAAAAAAAAAAAAAAATCCAAAATCAGACAGAGTGTTGAGACCAGAGAGGCTAAGACCGCATTGACTCAGTGCGGTATTCAGCCTCTCTGGTGTCAAGTCTGATTTTGGAAAAAAAAAAAAAAAAATCCAAAATCAGACAGAGTGTTGACACCAGAGAGGCTAAGACCGCATTGACTCAGTGCGGTATTCAGCCTCTCTGGTGTCAAGTCTGATTTTTGAAAAAAAAAAAAAAAAAAATCCAAAATCAGACAGTGTTGAGACCAGAGAGGCTAAGACCGCATTGACTCAGTGCGGTATTCAGCCTCTCTGGTGTCAAGTCTGATTTTGGAAAAAAAAAAAAAAAAATCCAAAATCAGACAGAGTGTTGACACCAGAGAGGCTAAGACCGCATTGACTCAGTGCGGTATTCAGCCTCTCTGGTGTCAAGTCTGATGTTGGAAAAAAAAAAAAAAAAATCCAAAATCAGACAGAGTGTTGACACCAGAGAGGCTAAGACCGCATTGACTCAGTGCAGTATTCAGCCTCTCTGGTGTCAAGTCTGATTTTGGAAAAAAAAAAAAAAATCCAAAATCAGACACAGTGTTGACACCAGAGAGGCTAAGACCGCATTGACTCAGTGCGGTATTCAGCCTCTCTGGTGTCAAGTCTGATTTTTGAAAAAAAAAAAAAAAAAATCCAAAATCAGACAGAGTGTTGAGACCAGAGAGGCTAAGACCGCATTGACTCAGTGCGGTATTCAGCCTCTCTGGTGTCAAGTCTGATTTTGGAAAAAAAAAAAAAAAAATCCAAAATCAGACAGAGTGTTGACACCAGAGAGGCTAAGACCGCATTGACTCAGTGCGGTATTCAGCCTCTCTGGTGTCAAGTCTGATTTTTGAAAAAAAAAAAAAAAATCCAAAATCAGACAGAGTGTTGAGACCAGAGAGGCTAAGACCCCATTGACTCAGTGCGGTATTCAGCCTCTCTGGTGTCAAGTCTGATTTTGGAAAAAAAAAAAAAAAAATCCAAAATCAGACAGAGTGTTGACACCAGAGAGGCTAAGACCGCATTGACTCAGTGCGGTATTCAGCCTCTCTGGTGTAAAGTCTGATTTTGGAAAAAAAAAAAAAAAAATCCAAAATCAGACAGTGTTGAGACCAGAGAGGCTAAGACCGCATTGACTCAGTGCGGTATTCAGCCTCTCTGGTGTCAAGTCTGATTTTGGAAAAAAAAATAAAAAATCCAAAATCAGACAGAGTGTTGACACCAGAGAGGCTAAGACCGCATTGACTCAGTGCGGTATTCAGCCTCTCTGGTGTCAAGTCTGATTTTGGAAAAAAAAAAAAAAAAAATCCAAAATCAGACAGAGTGTTGACACCAGAGAGGCTAAGACCGCATTGACTCAGTGCGGTATTCAGCCTCTCTGGTGTCAAGTCTGATTTTGGAAAAAAAAAAAAAAAAATCCAAAATCAGACAGAGTGTTGACACCAGAGAGGCTAAGACCGCATTGACTCAGTGCGGTATTCAGCCTCTCTGGTGTCAAGTCTGATGTTGGAAAAAAAAAAAAAAAAATCCAAAATCAGACAGAGTGTTGACACCAGAGAGGCTAAGACCGCATTGACTCAGTGCGGTATTCAGCCTCTCTGGTGTCAAGTCTGATTTTGGAAAAAAAAAAAAAAATCCAAAATCAGACACAGTGTTGACACCAGAGAGGCTAAGACCGCATTGACTCAGTGCGGTATTCAGCCTCTCTGGTGTCAAGTCTGATTTTTGAAAAAAAAAAAAAAAAAATCCAAAATCAGACAGAGTGTTGAGACCAGAGAGGCTAAGACCGCATTGACTCAGTGCGGTATTCAGCCTCTCTGGTGTCAAGTCTGATTTTGGAAAAAAAAAAAAAAAAATCCAAAATCAGACAGAGTGTTGACACCAGAGAGGCTAAGACCGCATTGACTCAGTGCGGTATTCAGCCTCTCTGGTGTCAAGTCTGATTTTTGAAAAAAAAAAAAAAAATCCAAAATCAGACAGAGTGTTGAGACCAGAGAGGCTAAGACCGCATTGACTCAGTGCGGTATTCAGCCTCTCTGGTGTCAAGTCTGATTTTGGAAAAAAAAAAAAAAAAATCCAAAATCAGACAGAGTGTTGACACCAGAGAGGCTAAGACCGCATTGACTCAGTGCGGTATTCAGCCTCTCTGGTGTCAAGTCTGATTTTTGAAAAAAAAAAAAAAAAAATCCAAAATCAGACAGTGTTGAGACCAGAGAGGCTAAGACCGCATTGACTCAGTGCGGTATTCAGCCTCTCTGGTGTCAAGTCTGATTTTGGAAAAAAAAAAAAAAAAATCCAAAATCAGACAGAGTGTTGACACCAGAGAGGCTAAGACCGCATTGACTCAGTGCGGTATTCAGCCTCTCTGGTGTCAAGTCTGATGTTGGAAAAAAAAAAAAAAAAATCCAAAATCAGACAGAGTGTTGACACCAGAGAGGCTAAGACCGCATTGACTCAGTGCGGTATTCAGCCTCTCTGGTGTCAAGTCTGATTTTGGAAAAAAAAAAAAAAATCCAAAATCAGACACAGTGTTGAGACCAGAGAGGCTAAGACCGCATTGACTCAGTGCGGTATTCAGCCTCTCTGGTGTCAAGTCTGATTTTGGAAAGAAAAAAAAAAAATCCAAAATCAGACAGAGTGTTGACACCAGAGAGGCTAAGACCGCATTGACTCAGTGCAGTATTCAGCCTCTCTGGTGTCAAGTCTGATTTTGGAAAAAAAAAAAAAAAAACAAAATCAGACAGAGTGTTGACACCAGAGAGGCTAAGACCGCATTGACTCAGTGCGGTATTCAGCCTCTCTGGTGTCAAGTCTGATTTTGGAAAAAAAATAATAATAATCCAAAATCAGACAGAGTGTTGAGACCAGAGAGGCTAAGACCGCATTGACTCAGTGTGGTATTCAGCCTCTCTGGTGTCAAGTCTGATTTTGGAAAAAAAAAAAAAAATCCAAAATCAGACAGAGTGTTGACACCAGAGAGGCTAAGACCGCATTGACTCAGTGCGGTATTCAGCCTCTCTGGTGTCAAGTCTGATTTTGGAAAAAAAAAAAAAAATCCAAAATCAGACACAGTGTTGAGACCAGAGAGGCTAAGACCGCATTGACTCAGTGCGGTATTCAGCCTCTCTGGTGTCAAGTCTGATTTTGGAAAAAAAAAAAAAAAATCCAAAATCAGACAGAGTGTTGACACCAGAGAGGCTAAGACCGCATTGACTCAGTGCAGTATTCAGCCTCTCTGGTGTCAAGTCTGATTTTGGAAAAAAAAAAAAAAAATCCAAAATCAGACAGAGTGTTGACACCAGAGAGGCTAAGACCGCATTGACTCAGTGCGGTATTCAGCCTCTCTGGTGTCAAGTCTGATTTTGGAAAAAATAAAGAAATAATCCAAAATCAGACAGAGTGTTGAGACCAGAGAGGCTAAGACCGCATTGACTCAGTGCGGTATTCAGCCTCTCTGGTGTCAAGTCTGATTTTGGAAAAAAAAAAAAAAATCCAAAATCAGACAGAGTGTTGAAACCAGAGAGGCTAAGACCGCATTGACTCAGTGCGGTATTCAGCCTCTCTGGTGTCAAGTCTGATTTTGGAAAAAAAAAAAAAAATCCAAAATCAGACACAGTGTTGAGACCAGAGAGGCTAAGACCGCATTGACTCAATGCTGTATTCAGCCTCTCTGGTGTCAAGTCTGATTTTGGAAAAAAAAAAAAAAATCCAAAATCAGACAGAGTGTTGACACCAGAGAGGCTAAGACCGCATTGACTCAGTGCGGTATTCAGCCTCTCTGGTGTCAAGTCTGATTTTGGAAAAAAAAAAAAAAAAAATCCAAAATCAGACAGAGTGTTGAGACCAGAGAGGCTAAGACCGCATTGACTCAGTGCGGTATTCAGCCTCTCTGGTGTCAAGTCTGATTTTGGAAAGAAAAAAAAAAAATCCAAAATCAGACAGAGTGTTGACACCAGAGAGGCTAAGACCGCATTGACTCAGTGCAGTATTCAGCCTCTCTGGTGTCAAGTCTGATTTTGGAAAAAAAAAAAAAAAAAAAAAATCAGACAGAGTGTTGACACCAGAGAGGCTAAGACCGCATTGACTCAGTGCGGTATTCAGCCTCTCTGGTGTCAAGTCTGATTTTGGAAAAAAAATAATAATAATCCAAAATCAGACAGAGTGTTGAGACCAGAGAGGCTAAGACCGCATTGACTCAGTGTGGTATTCAGCCTCTCTGGTGTCAAGTCTGATTTTGGAAAAAAAAAAAAAAATCCAAAATCAGACAGAGTGTTGACACCAGAGAGGCTAAGACCGCATTGACTCAGTGCGGTATTCAGCCTCTCTGGTGTCAAGTCTGATTTTGGAAAAAAAAAAAAAATCCAAAATCAGACACAGTGTTGAGACCAGAGAGGCTAAGACCGCATTGACTCAGTGCGGTATTCAGCCTCTCTGGTGTCAAGTCTGATTTTGGAAAAAAAAAAAAAAAATCCAAAATCAGACAGAGTGTTGACACCAGAGAGGCTAAGACCGCATTGACTCAGTGCAGTATTCAGCCTCTCTGGTGTCAAGTCTGATTTTGGAAAAAAAAAAAAAAAATCCAAAATCAGACAGAGTGTTGACACCAGAGAGGCTAAGACCGCATTGACTCAGTGCGGTATTCAGCCTCTCTGGTGTCAAGTCTGATTTTGGAAAAAATAAAGAAATAATCCAAAATCAGACAGAGTGTTGAGACCAGAGAGGCTAAGACCGCATTGACTCAGTGCGGTATTCAGCCTCTCTGGTGTCAAGTCTGATTTTGGAAAAAAAAAAAAAAATCCAAAATCAGACAGAGTGTTGAAACCAGAGAGGCTAAGACCGCATTGACTCAGTGCGGTATTCAGCCTCTCTGGTGTCAAGTCTGATTTTGGAAAAAAAAAAAAAAAATCCAAAATCAGACACAGTGTTGAGACCAGAGAGGCTAAGACCGCATTGACTCAATGCTGTATTCAGCCTCTCTGGTGTCAAGTCTGATTTTGGAAAAAAAAAAAAAAAATCCAAAATCAGACAGAGTGTTGACACCAGAGAGGCTAAGACCGCATTGACTCAGTGCGGTATTCAGCCTCTCTGGTGTCAAGTCTGATTTTGGAAAAAAAAAAAAAAAAAAATCCAAAATCAGACAGAGTGTTGAGACCAGAGAGGCTAAGACCGCATTGACTCAGTGCGGTATTCAGCCTCTCTGGTGTCAAGTCTGATTTTGGAAAAAAAAAAAAAAAATCCAAAATCAGACAGAGTGTTGACACCAGAGAGGCTAAGACCGCATTGACTCAGTGCGGTATTCAGCCTCTCTGGTGTCAAGTCTGATTTTTGAAAAAAAAAAAAAAAATCCAAAATCAGACACAGTGTTGAGACCAGAGAGGCTAAGACCGCATTGACTCAGTGCGGTATTCAGCCTCTCTGGTGTCAAGTCTGATTTTGGAAAAAAAAAAAAAAAATCCAAAATCAGACAGAGTGTTGACACCAGAGAGGCTAAGACCGCATTGACTCAGTGCAGTATTCAGCCTCTCTGGTGTCAAGTCTGATTTTGGAAAAAAAAAAAAAAAATCCAAAATCAGACAGAGTGTTGACACCAGAGAGGCTAAGACCGCATTGACTCAGTGCGGTATTCAGCCTCTCTGGTGTCAAGTCTGATTTTGGAAAAAATAAATAAATAATCCAAAATCAGACAGAGTGTTGAGACCAGAGAGGCTAAGACCGCATTGACTCAGTGCGGTATTCAGCCTCTCTGGTGTCAAGTCTGATTTTGGAAAAAAAAAAAAAAATCCAAAATCAGACAGAGTGTTGACACCAGAGAGGCTAAGACCGCATTGACTCAGTGCGGTATTCAGCCTCTCTGGTGTCAAGTCTGATTTTGGAAAAAAAAAAAAAAAATCCAAAATCAGACAGAGTGTTGACACCAGAGAGGCTAAGACCGCATTGACTCAGTGCGGTATTCAGCCTCTCTGGTGTCAAGTCTGATTTTGGAAAAAAAAAAAAAAAAAAAAAAAATCAGACAGAGTGTTGACACCAGAGAGGCTAAGACCGCATTGACTCAGTGCGGTATTCAGCCTCTCTGGTGTCAAGTCTGATTTTGGAAAAAAAAAAAAAAAAAAAATCCAAAATCAGACAGAGTGTTGACACCAGAGAGGCTAAGACCGCATTGACTCAGTGCGGTATTCAGCCTCTCTGGTGTCAAGTCTGATTTTTGAAAAAAAAAAAAAAAATCCAAAATCAGACAGAGTGTTGAGAACAGAGAGGCTAAGACCGCATTGACTCAGTGCGGTATTCAGCCTCTCTGGTGTCAAGTCTGATTTTGAAAAAAAAAAAAAAAAATCCAAAATCAGACAGAGTGTTGAGAACAGAGAGGCTAAGACCACATTGACTCAGTGCGGTATTCAGCCTCTCTGGTGTCAAGTCTGATTTTGGAAAAAAAAAAAAAAAAATCCAAAATCAGACAGAGTGTTGACACCAGAGAGGCTAAGACCGCATTGACTCAGTGCGGTATTCAGCCTCTCTGGTGTCAAGTCTGATTTTGGAAAAAAAAAAAAAAAATCCAAAATCAGACAGAGTGTTGAGACCAGAGAGGCTAAGACCGCATTGACTCAGTGCGGTATTCAGCCTCTCTGGTGTCAAGTCTGATTTTTGAAAAAAAAAAAAAAAATCCAAAATCAGACAGAGTGTTGAGAACAGAGAGGCTAAGACCGCATTGACTCAGTGCGGTATTCAGCCTCTCTGGTGTCAAGTCTGATTTTGAAAAAAAAAAAAAAAAATCCAAAATCAGACAGAGTGTTGAGAACAGAGAGGCTAAGACCGCATTGACTCAGTGCAGTATTCAGCCTCTCTGGTGTCAAGTCTGATTTTGAAAAAAAAAAAAAAAAAATCCAAAATCAGACAGAGTGTGAATACCGCACTGAGTCAATGCGGTCTTAGCCTCTCTGGTGTCAAGTCTGATTTTGGAAAAAAAAAAAAAAAAAATCCAAAATCAGACAGAGTGTTGAGACCAGAGAGGCTAAGACCGCATTGACTCAGTGCGGTATTCAGCCTCTCTGGTGTCAAGTCTGATTTTGGAAAGAAAAAAAAAAAATCCAAAATCAGACAGAGTGTTGACACCAGAGAGGCTAAGACCGCATTGACTCAGTGCAGTATTCAGCCTCTCTGGTGTCAAGTCTGATTTTGGAAAAAAAAAAAAAAAAAAAAAATCAGACAGAGTGTTGACACCAGAGAGGCTAAGACCGCATTGACTCAGTGCGGTATTCAGCCTCTCTGGTGTCAAGTCTGATTTTGGAAAAAAAAAAATAATAATCCAAAATCAGACAGAGTGTTGAGACCAGAGAGGCTAAGACCGCATTGACTCAGTGTGGTATTCAGCCTCTCTGGTGTCAAGTCTGATTTTGGAAAAAAAAAAAAAATCCAAAATCAGACACAGTGTTGAGACCAGAGAGGCTAAGACCGCATTGACTCAGTGCGGTATTCAGCCTCTCTGGTGTCAAGTCTGATTTTGGAAAAAAAAAAAAAAAATCCAAAATCAGACAGAGTGTTGACACCAGAGAGGCTAAGACCGCATTGACTCAGTGCAGTATTCAGCCTCTCTGGTGTCAAGTCTGATTTTGGAAAAAAAAAAAAAAAATCCAAAATCAGACAGAGTGTTGACACCAGAGAGGCTAAGACCGCATTGACTCAGTGCGGTATTCAGCCTCTCTGGTGTCAAGTCTGATTTTGGAAAAAATAAAGAAATAATCCAAAATCAGACAGAGTGTTGAGACCAGAGAGGCTAAGACCGCATTGACTCAGTGCGGTATTCAGCCTCTCTGGTGTCAAGTCTGATTTTGGAAAAAAAAAAAAAAATCCAAAATCAGACAGAGTGTTGAAACCAGAGAGGCTAAGACCGCATTGACTCAGTGCGGTATTCAGCCTCTCTGGTGTCAAGTCTGATTTTGGAAAAAAAAAAAAAAAATCCAAAATCAGACACAGTGTTGAGACCAGAGAGGCTAAGACCGCATTGACTCAATGCTGTATTCAGCCTCTCTGGTGTCAAGTCTGATTTTGGAAAAAAAAAAAAAAATCCAAAATCAGACAGAGTGTTGACACCAGAGAGGCTAAGACCGCATTGACTCAGTGCGGTATTCAGCCTCTCTGGTGTCAAGTCTGATTTTGGAAAAAAAAAAAAAAAAAATCCAAAATCAGACAGAGTGTTGAGACCAGAGAGGCTAAGACCGCATTGACTCAGTGCGGTATTCAGCCTCTCTGGTGTCAAGTCTGATTTTGGAAAAAAAAAAAAAAAATCCAAAATCAGACAGAGTGTTGACACCAGAGAGGCTAAGACCGCATTGACTCAGTGCGGTATTCAGCCTCTCTGGTGTCAAGTCTGATTTTTGAAAAAAAAAAAAAAAATCCAAAATCAGACACAGTGTTGAGACCAGAGAGGCTAAGACCGCATTGACTCAGTGCGGTATTCAGCCTCTCTGGTGTCAAGTCTGATTTTGGAAAAAAAAAAAAAAAATCCAAAATCAGACAGAGTGTTGACACCAGAGAGGCTAAGACCGCATTGACTCAGTGCAGTATTCAGCCTCTCTGGTGTCAAGTCTGATTTTGGAAAAAAAAAAAAAAAATCCAAAATCAGACAGAGTGTTGACACCAGAGAGGCTAAGACCGCATTGACTCAGTGCGGTATTCAGCCTCTCTGGTGTCAAGTCTGATTTTGGAAAAAATAAATAAATAATCCAAAATCAGACAGAGTGTTGAGACCAGAGAGGCTAAGACCGCATTGACTCAGTGCGGTATTCAGCCTCTCTGGTGTCAAGTCTGATTTTGGAAAAAAAAAAAAAAATCCAAAATCAGACAGAGTGTTGACACCAGAGAGGCTAAGACCGCATTGACTCAGTGCGGTATTCAGCCTCTCTGGTGTCAAGTCTGATTTTGGAAAAAAAAAAAAAAAATCCAAAATCAGACAGAGTGTTGACACCAGAGAGGCTAAGACCGCATTGACTCAGTGCGGTATTCAGCCTCTCTGGTGTCAAGTCTGATTTTGGAAAAAAAAAAAAAAAAAAAAAAAATCAGACAGAGTGTTGACACCAGAGAGGCTAAGACCGCATTGACTCAGTGCGGTATTCAGCCTCTCTGGTGTCAAGTCTGATTTTGGAAAAAAAAAAAAAAAAAAAATCCAAAATCAGACAGAGTGTTGACACCAGAGAGGCTAAGACCGCATTGACTCAGTGCGGTATTCAGCCTCTCTGGTGTCAAGTCTGATTTTTGAAAAAAAAAAAAAAAATCCAAAATCAGACAGAGTGTTGAGAACAGAGAGGCTAAGACCGCATTGACTCAGTGCGGTATTCAGCCTCTCTGGTGTCAAGTCTGATTTTGAAAAAAAAAAAAAAAAATCCAAAATCAGACAGAGTGTTGAGAACAGAGAGGCTAAGACCACATTGACTCAGTGCGGTATTCAGCCTCTCTGGTGTCAAGTCTGATTTTGGAAAAAAAAAAAAAAAAATCCAAAATCAGACAGAGTGTTGACACCAGAGAGGCTAAGACCGCATTGACTCAGTGCGGTATTCAGCCTCTCTGGTGTCAAGTCTGATTTTGGAAAAAAAAAAAAAAAATCCAAAATCAGACAGAGTGTTGAGACCAGAGAGGCTAAGACCGCATTGACTCAGTGCGGTATTCAGCCTCTCTGGTGTCAAGTCTGATTTTTGAAAAAAAAAAAAAAAATCCAAAATCAGACAGAGTGTTGAGAACAGAGAGGCTAAGACCGCATTGACTCAGTGCGGTATTCAGCCTCTCTGGTGTCAAGTCTGATTTTGAAAAAAAAAAAAAAAAATCCAAAATCAGACAGAGTGTTGAGAACAGAGAGGCTAAGACCGCATTGACTCAGTGCAGTATTCAGCCTCTCTGGTGTCAAGTCTGATTTTGAAAAAAAAAAAAAAAAAATCCAAAATCAGACAGAGTGTGAATACCGCACTGAGTCAATGCGGTCTTAGCCTCTCTGGTGTCAAGTCTGATTTTGGAAAAAAAAAAAAAAAAAATCCAAAATCAGACAGAGTGTTGAGACCAGAGAGGCTAAGACCGCATTGACTCAGTGCGGTATTCAGCCTCTCTGGTGTCAAGTCTGATTTTGGAAAAAAAAAAAAAAAAAATCCAAAATCAGACAGAGTGTTGAGACCAGAGAGGCTAAGACCGCATTGACTCAGTGCGGTATTCAGCCTCTCTGGTGTCAAGTCTGATTTTGGAAAAAAAAAAAAAAAAAATCCAAAATCAGACAGAGTGTTGACACCAGAGAGGCTAAGACCGCATTGACTCAGTGCGGTATTCAGCCTCTCTGGTGTCAAGTCTGATTTTGGAAAAAAAAAAAAAAAAAATCCAAAATCAGACAGAGTGTTGACACCAGAGAGGCTAAGACCGCATTGACTCAGTGCGGTATTCAGCCTCTCTGGTGTCAAGTCTGATTTTTGAAAAAAAAAAAAAAAATCCAAAATCAGACAGAGTGTTGAGACCAGAGAGGCTAAGACCGCATTGACTCAGTGCGGTATTCAGCCTCTCTGGTGTCAAGTCTGATTTTTGAAAAAAATAAATAAAATCCAAAATCAGACAGAGTGTTGACACCAGAGAGGCTAAGACCGCATTGACTCAGTGCGGTATTCAGCCTCTCTGGTGTCAAGTCTGATTTTGGAAAAAAAAAAAAAAAATCCAAAATCAGACAGAGTGTTGAGACCAGAGAGGCTAAGACCGCATTGACTCAGTGCGGTATTCAGCCTCTCTGGTGTCAAGTCTGATTTTGGAAAAAAAAAAAAAAAATCCAAAATCAGACAGAGTGTTGAGACCAGAGAGGCTAAGACCGCATTGACTCAGTGCGGTATTCAGCCTCTCTGGTGTCAAGTCTGATTTTGAAAAAAAAAAAAAAAAAATCCAAAATCAGACAGAGTGTTGACACCAGAGAGGCTAAGACCGCATTGACTCAGTGCGGTATTCAGCCTCTCTGGTGTCAAGTCTGATTTTGGAAAAAAAAAAAAAAAAATCAAAAATCAGACAGAGTGTTGAGACCAGAGAGGCTAAGACCGCATTGACTCAGTGCGGTATTCAGCCTCTCTGGTGTCAAGTCTGATTTTGGAAAAAAAAAAAAAAAAATCCAAAATCAGACAGAGTGTTGACACCAGAGAAGCTAAGACCGCATTGACTCAGTGCGGTATTCAGCCTCTCTGGTGTAAAGTCTGATTTTGGAAAAAAAAAAAAAAAAATCCAAAATCAGACAGTGTTGAGACCAGAGAGGCTAAGACCGCATTGACTCAGTGCGGTATTCAGCCTCTCTGGTGTCAAGTCTGATTTTGGAAAAAAAAATAAAAAATCCAAAATCAGACAGAGTGTTGACACCAGAGAGGCTAAGACCGCATTGACTCAGTGCGGTATTCAGCCTCTCTGGTGTCAAGTCTGATTTTGGAAAAAAAAAAAAAAAAAATCCAAAATCAGACAGAGTGTTGACACCAGAGAGGCTAAGACCGCATTGACTCAGTGCCGTATTCAGCCTCTCTGGTGTCAAGTCTGATTTTGGAAAAAAAAAAAAAAAATCCAAAATCAGACAGAGTGTTGAGACCAGAGAGGCTAAGACCGCATTGACTCAGTGCGGTATTCAGCCTCTCTGGTGTCAAGTCTGATTTTGAAAAAAAAAAAAAAAAAATCCAAAATCAGACAGAGTGTTGACACCAGAGAGGCTAAGACCGCATTGACTCAGTGCGGTATTCAGCCTCTCTGGTGTCAAGTCTGATTTTGGAAAAAAAAAAAAAAAATCCAAAATCAGACAGAGTGTTGACACCAGAGAGGCTAAGACCGCATTGACTCAGTGCGGTATTCAGCCTCTCTGGTGTCAAGTCTGATTTTGGAAAAAAAAAAAAAAAAATCCAAAATCAGACAGAGTGTTGAGACCAGAGAGGCTAAGACCGCATTGACTCAGTGCGGTATTCAGCCTCTCTGGTGTCAAGTCTGATTTTGGAAAAAAAAAAAAAAAATCCAAAATCAGACAGAGTGTTGACACCAGAGAGGCTAAGACCGCATTGACTCAGTGCGGTATTCAGCCTCTCTGGTGTCAAGTCTGATTTTGGAAAAAAAAAAAAAAAAATCCAAAATCAGACAGAGTGTTGAGACCAGAGAGGCTAAGACCGCATTGACTCAGTGCGGTATTCAGCCTCTCTGGTGTCAAGTCTGATTTTGGAAAAAAAAAAAAAAAAATCCAAAATCAGACAGAGTGTTGACACCAGAGAGGCTAAGACCGCATTGACTCAGTGCGGTATTCAGCCTCTCTGGTGTCAAGTCTGAATTTTGAAAAAAAAAAAAAAAAAATCCAAAATCAGACAGTGTTGAGACCAGAGAGGCTAAGACCGCATTGACTCAGTGCGGTATTCAGCCTCTCTGGTGTCAAGTCTGATTTTGGAAAAAAAAAAAAAAAAATCCAAAATCAGACAGAGTGTTGACACCAGAGAGGCTAAGACCGCATTGACTCAGTGCGGTATTCAGCCTCTCTGGTGTCAAGTCTGATGTTGGAAAAAAAAAAAAAAAAATCCAAAATCAGACAGAGTGTTGACACCAGAGAGGCTAAGACCGCATTGACTCAGTGCGGTATTCAGCCTCTCTGGTGTCAAGTCTGATTTTGGAAAAAAAAAAAAAAATCCAAAATCAGACACAGTGTTGAGACCAGAGAGGCTAAGACCGCATTGACTCAGTGCGGTATTCAGCCTCTCTGGTGTCAAGTCTGATTTTGGAAAGAAAAAAAAAAAAATCCAAAATCAGACAGAGTGTTGACACCAGAGAGGCTAAGACCGCATTGACTCAGTGCAGTATTCAGCCTCTCTGGTGTCAAGTCTGATTTTGGAAAAAAAAAAAAAAAAAAAAAATCAGACAGAGTGTTGACACCAGAGAGGCTAAGACCGCATTGACTCAGTGCGGTATTCAGCCTCTCTGGTGTCAAGTCTGATTTTGGAAAAAAAATAATAATAATCCAAAATCAGACAGAGTGTTGAGACCAGAGAGGCTAAGACCGCATTGACTCAGTGTGGTATTCAGCCTCTCTGGTGTCAAGTCTGATTTTGGAAAAAAAAAAAAAAATCCAAAATCAGACAGAGTGTTGACACCAGAGAGGCTAAGACCGCATTGACTCAGTGCGGTATTCAGCCTCTCTGGTGTCAAGTCTGATTTTGGAAAAAAAAAAAAAATCCAAAATCAGACACAGTGTTGAGACCAGAGAGGCTAAGACCGCATTGACTCAGTGCGGTATTCAGCCTCTCTGGTGTCAAGTCTGATTTTGGAAAAAAAAAAAAAAAATCCAAAATCAGACAGAGTGTTGACACCAGAGAGGCTAAGACCGCATTGACTCAGTGCGGTATTCAGCCTCTCTGGTGTCAAGTCTGATTTTGGAAAAAAAAAAAAAAAATCCAAAATCAGACAGAGTGTTGACACCAGAGAGGCTAAGACCGCATTGACTCAGTGCGGTATTCAGCCTCTCTGGTGTCAAGTCTGATTTTGGAAAAAATAAAGAAATAATCCAAAATCAGACAGAGTGTTGAGACCAGAGAGGCTAAGACCGCATTGACTCAGTGCGGTATTCAGCCTCTCTGGTGTCAAGTCTGATTTTGGAAAAAAAAAAAAAAATCCAAAATCAGACAGAGTGTTGAAACCAGAGAGGCTAAGACCGCATTGACTCAGTGCGGTATTCAGCCTCTCTGGTGTCAAGTCTGATTTTGGAAAAAAAAAAAAAAAATCCAAAATCAGACACAGTGTTGAGACCAGAGAGGCTAAGACCGCATTGACTCAATGCTGTATTCAGCCTCTCTGGTGTCAAGTCTGATTTTGGAAAAAAAAAAAAAAATCCAAAATCAGACAGAGTGTTGACACCAGAGAGGCTAAGACCGCATTGACTCAGTGCGGTATTCAGCCTCTCTGGTGTCAAGTCTGATTTTGGAAAAAAAAAAAAAAAAAATCCAAAATCAGACAGAGTGTTGAGACCAGAGAGGCTAAGACCGCATTGACTCAGTGCGGTATTCAGCCTCTCTGGTGTCAAGTCTGATTTTGGAAAAAAAAAAAAAAAATCCAAAATCAGACAGAGTGTTGACACCAGAGAGGCTAAGACCGCATTGACTCAGTGCGGTATTCAGCCTCTCTGGTGTCAAGTCTGATTTTGGAAAAAAAAAAAAAAAAATCCAAAATCAGACAGAGTGTTGAGACCAGAGAGGCTAAGACCGCATTGACTCAGTGCGGTATTCAGCCTCTCTGGTGTCAAGTCTGATTTTGGAAAAAAAAAAAAAAAATCCAAAATCAGACAGAGTGTTGACACCAGAGAGGTTAAGACCGCATTGACTCAGTGCGGTATTCAGCCTCTCTGGTGTCAAGTCTGATTTTGGAAAAAAAAAAAAAAAAATCCAAAATCAGACAGAGTGTTGAGACCAGAGAGGCTAAGACCGCATTGACTCAGTGCGGTATTCAGCCTCTCTGGTGTCAAGTCTGATTTTGGAAAAAAAAAAAAAAAAATCCAAAATCAGAGTGTTGACACCAGAGAGGCTAAGACCGCATTGACTCAGTGCGGTATTCAGCCTCTCTGGTGTCAAGTCTGATTTTGGAAAAAAAAAAAAAAAAATCCAAAATCAGACAGTGTTGAGACCAGAGAGGCTAAGACCGCATTGACTCAGTGCGGTATTCAGCCTCTCTGGTGTCAAGTCTGATTTTTGAAAAAAAAAAAAAAAATCCAAAATCAGACAGAGTGTTGAGAACAGAGAGGCTAAGACCGCATTGACTCAGTGCGGTATTCAGCCTCTCTGGTGTCAAGTCTGATTTTGAAAAAAAAAAAAAAAAATCCAAAATCAGACAGAGTGTTGAGAACAGAGAGGCTAAGACCGCATTGACTCAGTGCAGTATTCAGCCTCTCTGGTGTCAAGTCTGATTTTGAAAAAAAAAAAAAAAAATCCAAAATCAGACAGAGTGTGAATACCGCACTGAGTCAATGCGGTCTTAGCCTCTCTGGTGTCAAGTCTGATTTTGGAAAAAAAAAAAAAAAAAATCCAAAATCAGACAGAGTGTTGAGACCAGAGAGGCTAAGACCGCATTGACTCAGTGCGGTATTCAGCCTCTCTGGTGTCAAGTCTGATTTTGGAAAAAAAAAAAAAAAAAATCCAAAATCAGACAGAGTGTTGAGACCAGAGAGGCTAAGACCGCATTGACTCAGTGCGGTATTCAGCCTCTCTGGTGTCAAGTCTGATTTTGGAAAAAAAAAAAAAAAAAATCCAAAATCAGACAGAGTGTTGACACCAGAGAGGCTAAGACCGCATTGACTCAGTGCGGTATTCAGCCTCTCTGGTGTCAAGTCTGATTTTGGAAAAAAAAAAAAAAAAAATCCAAAATCAGACAGAGTGTTGACACCAGAGAGGCTAAGACCGCATTGACTCAGTGCGGTATTCAGCCTCTCTGGTGTCAAGTCTGATTTTTGAAAAAAAAAAAAAAAATCCAAAATCAGACAGAGTGTTGAGACCAGAGAGGCTAAGACCGCATTGACTCAGTGCGGTATTCAGCCTCTCTGGTGTCAAGTCTGATTTTTGAAAAAAATAAATAAAATCCAAAATCAGACAGAGTGTTGACACCAGAGAGGCTAAGACCGCATTGACTCAGTGCGGTATTCAGCCTCTCTGGTGTCAAGTCTGATTTTGGAAAAAAAAAAAAAAAATCCAAAATCAGACAGAGTGTTGAGACCAGAGAGGCTAAGACCGCATTGACTCAGTGCGGTATTCAGCCTCTCTGGTGTCAAGTCTGATTTTGGAAAAAAAAAAAAAAAATCCAAAATCAGACAGAGTGTTGAGACCAGAGAGGCTAAGACCGCATTGACTCAGTGCGGTATTCAGCCTCTCTGGTGTCAAGTCTGATTTTGAAAAAAAAAAAAAAAAAATCCAAAATCAGACAGAGTGTTGACACCAGAGAGGCTAAGACCGCATTGACTCAGTGCGGTATTCAGCCTCTCTGGTGTCAAGTCTGATTTTGGAAAAAAAAAAAAAAAAATCCAAAATCAGACAGAGTGTTGAGACCAGAGAGGCTAAGACCGCATTGACTCAGTGCGGTATTCAGCCTCTCTGGTGTCAAGTCTGATTTTGGAAAAAAAAAAAAAAAAATCCAAAATCAGACAGAGTGTTGACACCAGAGAAGCTAAGACCGCATTGACTCAGTGCGGTATTCAGCCTCTCTGGTGTAAAGTCTGATTTTGGAAAAAAAAAAAAAAAAATCCAAAATCAGACAGTGTTGAGACCAGAGAGGCTAAGACCGCATTGACTCAGTGCGGTATTCAGCCTCTCTGGTGTCAAGTCTGATTTTGGAAAAAAAAATAAAAAATCCAAAATCAGACAGAGTGTTGACACCAGAGAGGCTAAGACCGCATTGACTCAGTGCGGTATTCAGCCTCTCTGGTGTCAAGTCTGATTTTGGAAAAAAAAAAAAAAAAAATCCAAAATCAGACAGAGTGTTGACACCAGAGAGGCTAAGACCGCATTGACTCAGTGCCGTATTCAGCCTCTCTGGTGTCAAGTCTGATTTTGGAAAAAAAAAAAAAAAATCCAAAATCAGACAGAGTGTTGAGACCAGAGAGGCTAAGACCGCATTGACTCAGTGCGGTATTCAGCCTCTCTGGTGTCAAGTCTGATTTTGAAAAAAAAAAAAAAAAAATCCAAAATCAGACAGAGTGTTGACACCAGAGAGGCTAAGACCGCATTGACTCAGTGCGGTATTCAGCCTCTCTGGTGTCAAGTCTGATTTTGGAAAAAAAAAAAAAAAATCCAAAATCAGACAGAGTGTTGACACCAGAGAGGCTAAGACCGCATTGACTCAGTGCGGTATTCAGCCTCTCTGGTGTCAAGTCTGATTTTGGAAAAAAAAAAAAAAAAATCCAAAATCAGACAGAGTGTTGAGACCAGAGAGGCTAAGACCGCATTGACTCAGTGCGGTATTCAGCCTCTCTGGTGTCAAGTCTGATTTTGGAAAAAAAAAAAAAAAATCCAAAATCAGACAGAGTGTTGACACCAGAGAGGCTAAGACCGCATTGACTCAGTGCGGTATTCAGCCACTCTGGTGTCAAGTCTGATTTTGGAAAAAAAAAAAAAAAAATCCAAAATCAGACAGAGTGTTGAGACCAGAGAGGCTAAGACCGCATTGACTCAGTGCGGTATTCAGCCTCTCTGGTGTCAAGTCTGATTTTGGAAAAAAAAAAAAAAAAATCCAAAATCAGACAGAGTGTTGACACCAGAGAGGCTAAGACCGCATTGACTCAGTGCGGTATTCAGCCTCTCTGGTGTCAAGTCTGAATTTTGAAAAAAAAAAAAAAAAAATCCAAAATCAGACAGTGTTGAGACCAGAGAGGCTAAGACCGCATTGACTCAGTGCGGTATTCAGCCTCTCTGGTGTCAAGTCTGATTTTGGAAAAAAAAAAAAAAAAATCCAAAATCAGACAGAGTGTTGACACCAGAGAGGCTAAGACCGCATTGACTCAGTGCGGTATTCAGCCTCTCTGGTGTCAAGTCTGATGTTGGAAAAAAAAAAAAAAAAATCCAAAATCAGACAGAGTGTTGACACCAGAGAGGCTAAGACCGCATTGACTCAGTGCGGTATTCAGCCTCTCTGGTGTCAAGTCTGATTTTGGAAAAAAAAAAAAAAATCCAAAATCAGACACAGTGTTGAGACCAGAGAGGCTAAGACCGCATTGACTCAGTGCGGTATTCAGCCTCTCTGGTGTCAAGTCTGATTTTGGAAAGAAAAAAAAAAAAATCCAAAATCAGACAGAGTGTTGACACCAGAGAGGCTAAGACCGCATTGACTCAGTGCAGTATTCAGCCTCTCTGGTGTCAAGTCTGATTTTGGAAAAAAAAAAAAAAAAAAAAAATCAGACAGAGTGTTGACACCAGAGAGGCTAAGACCGCATTGACTCAGTGCGGTATTCAGCCTCTCTGGTGTCAAGTCTGATTTTGGAAAAAAAATAATAATAATCCAAAATCAGACAGAGTGTTGAGACCAGAGAGGCTAAGACCGCATTGACTCAGTGTGGTATTCAGCCTCTCTGGTGTCAAGTCTGATTTTGGAAAAAAAAAAAAAAATCCAAAATCAGACAGAGTGTTGACACCAGAGAGGCTAAGACCGCATTGACTCAGTGCGGTATTCAGCCTCTCTGGTGTCAAGTCTGATTTTGGAAAAAAAAAAAAAATCCAAAATCAGACACAGTGTTGAGACCAGAGAGGCTAAGACCGCATTGACTCAGTGCGGTATTCAGCCTCTCTGGTGTCAAGTCTGATTTTGGAAAAAAAAAAAAAAAATCCAAAATCAGACAGAGTGTTGACACCAGAGAGGCTAAGACCGCATTGACTCAGTGCGGTATTCAGCCTCTCTGGTGTCAAGTCTGATTTTGGAAAAAAAAAAAAAAAATCCAAAATCAGACAGAGTGTTGACACCAGAGAGGCTAAGACCGCATTGACTCAGTGCGGTATTCAGCCTCTCTGGTGTCAAGTCTGATTTTGGAAAAAATAAAGAAATAATCCAAAATCAGACAGAGTGTTGAGACCAGAGAGGCTAAGACCGCATTGACTCAGTGCGGTATTCAGCCTCTCTGGTGTCAAGTCTGATTTTGGAAAAAAAAAAAAAAATCCAAAATCAGACAGAGTGTTGAAACCAGAGAGGCTAAGACCGCATTGACTCAGTGCGGTATTCAGCCTCTCTGGTGTCAAGTCTGATTTTGGAAAAAAAAAAAAAAAATCCAAAATCAGACACAGTGTTGAGACCAGAGAGGCTAAGACCGCATTGACTCAATGCTGTATTCAGCCTCTCTGGTGTCAAGTCTGATTTTGGAAAAAAAAAAAAAAATCCAAAATCAGACAGAGTGTTGACACCAGAGAGGCTAAGACCGCATTGACTCAGTGCGGTATTCAGCCTCTCTGGTGTCAAGTCTGATTTTGGAAAAAAAAAAAAAAAAAATCCAAAATCAGACAGAGTGTTGAGACCAGAGAGGCTAAGACCGCATTGACTCAGTGCGGTATTCAGCCTCTCTGGTGTCAAGTCTGATTTTGGAAAAAAAAAAAAAAAATCCAAAATCAGACAGAGTGTTGACACCAGAGAGGCTAAGACCGCATTGACTCAGTGCGGTATTCAGCCTCTCTGGTGTCAAGTCTGATTTTGGAAAAAAAAAAAAAAAAATCCAAAATCAGACAGAGTGTTGAGACCAGAGAGGCTAAGACCGCATTGACTCAGTGCGGTATTCAGCCTCTCTGGTGTCAAGTCTGATTTTGGAAAAAAAAAAAAAAAATCCAAAATCAGACAGAGTGTTGACACCAGAGAGGTTAAGACCGCATTGACTCAGTGCGGTATTCAGCCTCTCTGGTGTCAAGTCTGATTTTGGAAAAAAAAAAAAAAAAATCCAAAATCAGACAGAGTGTTGAGACCAGAGAGGCTAAGACCGCATTGACTCAGTGCGGTATTCAGCCTCTCTGGTGTCAAGTCTGATTTTGGAAAAAAAAAAAAAAAAATCCAAAATCAGAGTGTTGACACCAGAGAGGCTAAGACCGCATTGACTCAGTGCGGTATTCAGCCTCTCTGGTGTCAAGTCTGATTTTTGAAAAAAAAAAAAAAAAAATCCAAAATCAGACAGTGTTGAGACCAGAGAGGCTAAGACCGCATTGACTCAGTGCGGTATTCAGCCTCTCTGGTGTCAAGTCTGATTTTGGAAAAAAAAAAAAAAAAATCCAAAATCAGACAGAGTGTTGACACCAGAGAGGCTAAGACCGCATTGACTCAGTGCGGTATTCAGCCTCTCTGGTGTCAAGTCTGATGTTGGAAAAAAAATAAAATAAATCCAAAATCAGACAGAGTGTTGACACCAGAGAGGCTAAGACCGCATTGACTCAGTGCGGTATTCAGCCTCTCTGGTGTGAACACTCTGTCTGATTTTGGAAAAAAAAAAAAAAATCCAAAATCAGACACAGTGTTGAGACCAGAGAGGCTAAGACCGCATTGACTCAGTGCGGTATTCAGCCTCTCTGGTGTCAAGTCTGATTTTGGAAAGAAAAAAAAAAAATCCAAAATCAGACAGAGTGTTGACACCAGAGAGGCTAAGACCGCATTGACTCAGTGCAGTATTCAGCCTCTCTGGTGTCAAGTCTGATTTTGGAAAAAAAAAAAAAAAACCAAAATCAGACAGAGTGTTGACACCAGAGAGGCTAAGACCGCATTGACTCAGTGCGGTATTCAGCCTCTCTGGTGTCAAGTCTGATTTTGGAAAAAAAATAATAATAATCCAAAATCAGACAGAGTGTTGAGACCAGAGAGGCTAAGACCGCATTGACTCAGTGTGGTATTCAGCCTCTCTGGTGTCAAGTCTGATTTTGGAAAAAAAAAAAAAAATCCAAAATCAGACAGAGTGTTGACACCAGAGAGGCTAAGACCGCATTGACTCAGTGCGGTATTCAGCCTCTCTGGTGTCAAGTCTGATTTTGGAAAAAAAAAAAAAATCCAAAATCAGACACAGTGTTGAGACCAGAGAGGCTAAGACCGCATTGACTCAGTGCGGTATTCAGCCTCTCTGGTGTCAAGTCTGATTTTGGAAAAAAAAAAAAAAAATCCAAAATCAGACAGAGTGTTGACACCAGAGAGGCTAAGACCGCATTGACTCAGTGCAGTATTCAGCCTCTCTGGTGTCAAGTCTGATTTTGGAAAAAAAAAAAAAAAATCCAAAATCAGACAGAGTGTTGACACCAGAGAGGCTAAGACCGCATTGACTCAGTGCGGTATTCAGCCTCTCTGGTGTCAAGTCTGATTTTGGAAAAAATAAAGAAATAATCCAAAATCAGACAGAGTGTTGAGACCAGAGAGGCTAAGACCGCATTGACTCAGTGCGGTATTCAGCCTCTCTGGTGTCAAGTCTGATTTTGGAAAAAAAAAAAAAATCCAAAATCAGACAGAGTGTTGAAACCAGAGAGGCTAAGACCGCATTGACTCAGTGCGGTATTCAGCCTCTCTGGTGTCAAGTCTGATTTTGGAAAAAAAAAAAAAAAATCCAAAATCAGACACAGTGTTGAGACCAGAGAGGCTAAGACCGCATTGACTCAATGCTGTATTCAGCCTCTCTGGTGTCAAGTCTGATTTTGGAAAAAAAAAAAAAAATCCAAAATCAGACAGAGTGTTGACACCAGAGAGGCTAAGACCGCATTGACTCAGTGCGGTATTCAGCCTCTCTGGTGTCAAGTCTGATTTTGGAAAAAAAAAAAAAAAAAATCCAAAATCAGACAGAGTGTTGAGACCAGAGAGGCTAAGACCGCATTGACTCAGTGCGGTATTCAGCCTCTCTGGTGTCAAGTCTGATTTTGGAAAAAAAAAAAAAAATCCAAAATCAGACAGAGTGTTGACACCAGAGAGGCTAAGACCGCATTGACTCAGTGCGGTATTCAGCCTCTCTGGTGTCAAGTCTGATTTTTGAAAAAAAAAAAAAAATCCAAAATCAGACACAGTGTTGAGACCAGAGAGGCTAAGACCGCATTGACTCAGTGCGGTATTCAGCCTCTCTGGTGTCAAGTCTGATTTTGGAAAAAAAAAAAAAAAATCCAAAATCAGACAGAGTGTTGACACCAGAGAGGCTAAGACCGCATTGACTCAGTGCAGTATTCAGCCTCTCTGGTGTCAAGTCTGATTTTGGAAAAAAAAAAAAAAAATCCAAAATCAGACAGAGTGTTGACACCAGAGAGGCTAAGACCGCATTGACTCAGTGCGGTATTCAGCCTCTCTGGTGTCAAGTCTGATTTTGGAAAAAATAAATAAATAATCCAAAATCAGACAGAGTGTTGAGACCAGAGAGGGTAAGACCGCATTGACTCAGTGCGGTATTCAGCCTCTCTGGTGTCAAGTCTGATTTTGGAAAAAAAAAAAAAAATCCAAAATCAGACAGAGTGTTGACACCAGAGAGGCTAAGACCGCATTGACTCAGTGCGGTATTCAGCCTCTCTGGTGTCAAGTCTGATTTTGGAAAAAAAAAAAAAAAATCCAAAATCAGACAGAGTGTTGACACCAGAGAGGCTAAGACCGCATTGACTCAGTGCGGTATTCAGCCTCTCTGGTGTCAAGTCTGATTTTGGAAAAAAAAATAAAAAAAAAAAAAATCAGACAGAGTGTTGACACCAGAGAGGCTAAGACCGCATTGACTCAGTGCGGTATTCAGCCTCTCTGGTGTCAAGTCTGATTTTGGAAAAAAAAAAAAAAAAAAAATCCAAAATCAGACAGAGTGTTGACACCAGAGAGGCTAAGACCGCATTGACTCAGTGCGGTATTCAGCCTCTCTGGTGTCAAGTCTGATTTTTGAAAAAAAAAAAAAAAATCCAAAATCAGACAGAGTGTTGAGAACAGAGAGGCTAAGACCGCATTGACTCAGTGCGGTATTCAGCCTCTCTGGTGTCAAGTCTGATTTTGAAAAAAAAAAAAAAAAATCCAAAATCAGACAGAGTGTTGAGAACAGAGAGGCTAAGACCACATTGACTCAGTGCGGTATTCAGCCTCTCTGGTGTCAAGTCTGATTTTGGAAAAAAAAAAAAAAAAATCCAAAATCAGACAGAGTGTTGACACCAGAGAGGCTAAGACCGCATTGACTCAGTGCGGTATTCAGCCTCTCTGGTGTCAAGTCTGATTTTGGAAAAAAAAAAAAAAAATCCAAAATCAGACAGAGTGTTGAGACCAGAGAGGCTAAGACCGCATTGACTCAGTGCGGTATTCAGCCTCTCTGGTGTCAAGTCTGATTTTTGAAAAAAAAAAAAAAAATCCAAAATCAGACAGAGTGTTGAGAACAGAGAGGCTAAGACCGCATTGACTCAGTGCGGTATTCAGCCTCTCTGGTGTCAAGTCTGATTTTGAAAAAAAAAAAAAAAAATCCAAAATCAGACAGAGTGTTGAGAACAGAGAGGCTAAGACCGCATTGACTCAGTGCGGTATTCAGCCTCTCTGGTGTCAAGTCTGATTTTGAAAAAAAAAAAAAAAAAATCCAAAATCAGACAGAGTGTGAATACCGCACTGAGTCAATGCGGTCTTAGCCTCTCTGGTGTCAAGTCTGATTTTGGGAAAAAAAAAAAAAAAAATCCAAAATCAGACAGAGTGTTGAGACCAGAGAGGCTAAGACCGCATTGACTCAGTGCGGTATTCAGCCTCTCTGGTGTCAAGTCTGATTTTGGAAAAAAAAAAAAAAAAAATCCAAAATCAGACAGAGTGTTGACACCAGAGAGGCTAAGACCGCATTGACTCAGTGCGTTATTCAGCCTCTCTGGTGTCAAGTCTGATTTTGGAAAAAAAAAAAAAAAATCCAAAATCAGACAGAGTGTTGAGACCAGAGAGGCTAAGACCGCATTGACTCAGTGCGGTATTCAGCCTCTCTGGTGTCAAGTCTGATTTTGGAAAAAAAAAAAAAAAATCCAAAATCAGACAGAGTGTTGAGACCAGAGAGGCTAAGACCGCATTGACTCAGTGCGGTATTCAGCCTCTCTGGTGTCAAGTCTGATTTTGAAAAAAAAAAAAAAAAAATCCAAAATCAGACAGAGTGTTGACACCAGAGAGGCTAAGACCGCATTGACTCAGTGCGGTATTCAGCCTCTCTGGTGTCAAGTCTGATTTTGGAAAAAAAAAAAAAAAAATCCAAAATCAGACAGAGTGTTGAGACCAGAGAGGCTAAGACCGCATTGACTCAGTGCGGTATTCAGCCTCTCTGGTGTCAAGTCTGATTTTGGAAAAAAAAAAAAAAAAATCCAAAATCAGACAGAGTGTTGACACCAGAGAGGCTAAGACCGCATTGACTCAGTGCGGTATTCAGCCTCTCTGGTGTCAAGTCTGATTTTGGAAAAAAAAAAAAAAAAATCCAAAATCAGACAGAGTGTTGAGACCAGAGAGGCTAAGACCGCATTGACTCAGTGCGGTATTCAGCCTCTCTGGTGTCAAGTCTGATTTTGGAAAAAAAAAAAAAAAAATCCAAAATCAGACAGAGTGTTGACACCAGAGAGGCTAAGACCGCATTGACTCAGTGCGGTATTCAGCCTCTCTGGTGTCAAGTCTGATTTTTGAAAAAAAAAAAAAAAAAATCCAAAATCAGACAGTGTTGAGACCAGAGAGGCTAAGACCGCATTGACTCAGTGCGGTATTCAGCCTCTCTGGTGTCAAGTCTGATTTTGGAAAAAAAAAAAAAAAAATCCAAAATCAGACAGAGTGTTGACACCAGAGGGGCTAAGACCGCATTGACTCAGTGCGGTATTCAGCCTCTCTGGTGTCAAGTCTGATGTTGGAAAAAAAAAAAAAAAAATCAAAAATCAGACAGAGTGTTGACACCAGAGAGGCTAAGACCGCATTGACTCAGTGCGGTATTCAGCCTCTCTGGTGTCAAGTCTGATTTTGGAAAAAAAAAAAAAAATCCAAAATCAGACACAGTGTTGAGACCAGAGAGGCTAAGACCGCATTGACTCAGTGCGGTATTCAGCCTCTCTGGTGTCAAGTCTGATTTTGGAAAGAAAAAAAAAAAATCCAAAATCAGACAGAGTGTTGACACCAGAGAGGCTAAGACCGCATTGACTCAGTGCAGTATTCAGCCTCTCTGGTGTCAAGTCTGATTTTGGAAAAAAAAAAAAAAAAAAAAAATCAGACAGAGTGTTGACACCAGAGAGGCTAAGACCGCATTGACTCAGTGCGGTATTCAGCCTCTCTGGTGTCAAGTCTGATTTTGGAAAAAAAATAATAATAATCCAAAATCAGACAGAGTGTTGAGACCAGAGAGGCTAAGACCGCATTGACTCAGTGTGGTATTCAGCCTCTCTGGTGTCAAGTCTGATTTTGGAAAAAAAAAAAAAAATCCAAAATCAGACAGAGTGTTGACACCAGAGAGGCTAAGACCGCATTGACTCAGTGCGGTATTCAGCCTCTCTGGTGTCAAGTCTGATTTTGGAAAAAAAAAAAAAATCCAAAATCAGACACAGTGTTGAGACCAGAGAGGCTAAGACCGCATTGACTCAGTGCGGTATTCAGCCTCTCTGGTGTCAAGTCTGATTTTGGAAAAAAAAAAAAAAAATCCAAAATCAGACAGAGTGTTGACACCAGAGAGGCTAAGACCGCATTGACTCAGTGCAGTATTCAGCCTCTCTGGTGTCAAGTCTGATTTTGGAAAAAAAAAAAAAAAATCCAAAATCAGACAGAGTGTTGACACCAGAGAGGCTAAGACCGCATTGACTCAGTGCGGTATTCAGCCTCTCTGGTGTCAAGTCTGATTTTGGAAAAAATAAAGAAATAATCCAAAATCAGACAGAGTGTTGAGACCAGAGAGGCTAAGACCGCATTGACTCAGTGCGGTATTCAGCCTCTCTGGTGTCAAGTCTGATTTTGGAAAAAAAAAAAAAAAAATCCAAAATCAGACAGAGTGTTGAGACCAGAGAGGCTAAGACCGCATTGACTCAGTGCGGTATTCAGCCTCTCTGGTGTCAAGTCTGATTTTGAAAAAAAAAAAAAAAAAATCCAAAATCAGACAGAGTGTGAATACCGCACTGAGTCAATGCGGTCTTAGCCTCTCTGGTGTCAAGTCTGATTTTGGAAAAAAAAAAAAAAAAATCCAAAATCAGACAGAGTGTTGAGACCAGAGAGGCTAAGACCGCATTGACTCAGTGCGGTATTCAGCCTCTCTGGTGTCAAGTCTGATTTTGGAAAAAAAAAAAAAAAAAATCCAAAATCAGACAGAGTGTTGACACCAGAGAGGCTAAGACCGCATTGACTCAGTGCGGTATTCAGCCTCTCTGGTGTCAAGTCTGATTTTGGAAAAAAAAAAAAAAAAAATCCAAAATCAGACAGAGTGTTGACACCAGAGAGGCTAAGACCGCATTGACTCAGTGCGGTATTCAGCCTCTCTGGTGTCAAGTCTGATTTTGGAAAAAAAAAAAAAAAATCCAAAATCAGACAGAGTGTTGAGACCAGAGAGGCTAAGACCGCATTGACTCAGTGCGGTATTCAGCCTCTCTGGTGTCAAGTCTGATTTTGAAAAAAAAAAAAAAAAAATCCAAAATCAGACAGAGTGTTGACACCAGAGAGGCTAAGACCGCATTGACTCAGTGCGGTATTCAGCCTCTCTGGTGTCAAGTCTGATTTTGGAAAAAAAAAAAAAAAAATCCAAAATCAGACAGAGTGTTGAGACCAGAGAGGCTAAGACCGCATTGACTCAGTGCGGTATTCAGCCTCTCTGGTGTCAAGTCTGATTTTGGAAAAAAAAAAAAAAATCCAAAATCAGACAGAGTGTTGAAACCAGAGAGGCTAAGACCGCATTGACTCAGTGCGGTATTCAGCCTCTCTGGTGTCAAGTCTGATTTTGGAAAAAAAAAAAAAAAATCCAAAATCAGACACAGTGTTGAGACCAGAGAGGCTAAGACCGCATTGACTCAATGCTGTATTCAGCCTCTCTGGTGTCAAGTCTGATTTTGGAAAAAAAAAAAAAAAATCCAAAATCAGACAGAGTGTTGACACCAGAGAGGCTAAGACCGCATTGACTCAGTGCGGTATTCAGCCTCTCTGGTGTCAAGTCTGATTTTGGAAAAAAAAAAAAAAATCCAAAATCAGACAGAGTGTTGAGACCAGAGAGGCTAAGACCGCATTGACTCAGTGCGGTATTCAGCCTCTCTGGTGTCAAGTCTGATTTTGGAAAAAAAAAAAAAAAAATCCAAAATCAGACAGAGTGTTGAGACCAGAGAGGCTAAGACCGCATTGACTCAGTGCGGTATTCAGCCTCTCTGGTGTCAAGTCTGATTTTGAAAAAAAAAAAAAAAAAATCCAAAATCAGACAGAGTGTGAATACCGCACTGAGTCAATGCGGTCTTAGCCTCTCTGGTGTCAAGTCTGATTTTGGAAAAAAAAAAAAAAAAATCCAAAATCAGACAGAGTGTTGAGACCAGAGAGGCTAAGACCGCATTGACTCAGTGCGGTATTCAGCCTCTCTGGTGTCAAGTCTGATTTTGGAAAAAAAAAAAAAAAAAATCCAAAATCAGACAGAGTGTTGACACCAGAGAGGCTAAGACCGCATTGACTCAGTGCGGTATTCAGCCTCTCTGGTGTCAAGTCTGATTTTGGAAAAAAAAAAAAAAAAAATCCAAAATCAGACAGAGTGTTGACACCAGAGAGGCTAAGACCGCATTGACTCAGTGCGGTATTCAGCCTCTCTGGTGTCAAGTCTGATTTTGGAAAAAAAAAAAAAAAATCCAAAATCAGACAGAGTGTTGAGACCAGAGAGGCTAAGACCGCATTGACTCAGTGCGGTATTCAGCCTCTCTGGTGTCAAGTCTGATTTTGAAAAAAAAAAAAAAAAAATCCAAAATCAGACAGAGTGTTGACACCAGAGAGGCTAAGACCGCATTGACTCAGTGCGGTATTCAGCCTCTCTGGTGTCAAGTCTGATTTTGGAAAAAAAAAAAAAAAAATCCAAAATCAGACAGAGTGTTGAGACCAGAGAGGCTAAGACCGCATTGACTCAGTGCGGTATTCAGCCTCTCTGGTGTCAAGTCTGATTTTGGAAAAAAAAAAAAAAAAATCCAAAATCAGACAGAGTGTTGACACCAGAGAGGCTAAGACCGCATTGACTCAGTGCGGTATTCAGCCTCTCTGGTGTCAAGTCTGATTTTGGAAAAAAAAAAAAAAAAATCCAAAATCAGACAGAGTGTTGAGACCAGAGAGGCTAAGACCGCATTGACTCAGTGCGGTATTCAGCCTCTCTGGTGTCAAGTCTGATTTTGGAAAAAAAAAAAAAAAAATCCAAAATCAGACAGAGTGTTGACACCAGAGAGGCTAAGACCGCATTGACTCAGTGCGGTATTCAGCCTCTCTGGTGTCAAGTCTGATTTTTGAAAAAAAAAAAAAAAAAATCCAAAATCAGACAGTGTTGAGACCAGAGAGGCTAAGACCGCATTGACTCAGTGCGGTATTCAGCCTCTCTGGTGTCAAGTCTGATTTTGGAAAAAAAAAAAAAAAAATCCAAAATCAGACAGAGTGTTGACACCAGAGAGGCTAAGACCGCATTGACTCAGTGCGGTATTCAGCCTCTCTGGTGTCAAGTCTGATGTTGGAAAAAAAAAAAAAAAAATCAAAAATCAGACAGAGTGTTGACACCAGAGAGGCTAAGACCGCATTGACTCAGTGCGGTATTCAGCCTCTCTGGTGTCAAGTCTGATTTTGGAAAAAAAAAAAAAAATCCAAAATCAGACACAGTGTTGAGACCAGAGAGGCTAAGACCGCATTGACTCAGTGCGGTATTCAGCCTCTCTGGTGTCAAGTCTGATTTTGGAAAGAAAAAAAAAAAATCCAAAATCAGACAGAGTGTTGACACCAGAGAGGCTAAGACCGCATTGACTCAGTGCAGTATTCAGCCTCTCTGGTGTCAAGTCTGATTTTGGAAAAAAAAAAAATCAGACAGAGTGTTGACACCAGAGAGGCTAAGACCGCATTGACTCAGTGCGGTATTCAGCCTCTCTGGTGTCAAGTCTGATTTTGGAAAAAAAATAATAATAATCCAAAATCAGACAGAGTGTTGAGACCAGAGAGGCTAAGACCGCATTGACTCAGTGTGGTATTCAGCCTCTCTGGTGTCAAGTCTGATTTTGGAAAAAAAAAAAAAAATCCAAAATCAGACAGAGTGTTGACACCAGAGAGGCTAAGACCGCATTGACTCAGTGCGGTATTCAGCCTCTCTGGTGTCAAGTCTGATTTTGGAAAAAAAAAAAAAAATCCAAAATCAGACACAGTGTTGAGACCAGAGAGGCTAAGACCGCATTGACTCAGTGCGGTATTCAGCCTCTCTGGTGTCAAGTCTGATTTTGGAAAAAAAAAAAAAAAATCCAAAATCAGACAGAGTGTTGACACCAGAGAGGCTAAGACCGCATTGACTCAGTGCAGTATTCAGCCTCTCTGGTGTCAAGTCTGATTTTGGAAAAAAAAAAAAAAATCCAAAATCAGACAGAGTGTTGACACCAGAGAGGCTAAGACCGCATTGACTCAGTGCGGTATTCAGCCTCTCTGGTGTCAAGTCTGATTTTGGAAAAAAAAAAAAAAAAATCCAAAATCAGACAGAGTGTTGAGACCAGAGAGGCTAAGACCGCATTGACTCAGTGCGGTATTCAGCCTCTCTGGTGTCAAGTCTGATTTTGGAAAAAAAAAAAAAAAAATCCAAAATCAGACAGAGTGTTGACACCAGAGAGGCTAAGACCGCATTGACTCAGTGCGGTATTCAGCCTCTCTGGTGTCAAGTCTGATTTTTGAAAAAAAAAAAAAAAAAATCCAAAATCAGACAGTGTTGAGACCAGAGAGGCTAAGACCGCATTGACTCAGTGCGGTATTCAGCCTCTCTGGTGTCAAGTCTGATTTTGGAAAAAAAAAAAAAAAAATCCAAAATCAGACAGAGTGTTGACACCAGAGGGGCTAAGACCGCATTGACTCAGTGCGGTATTCAGCCTCTCTGGTGTCAAGTCTGATGTTGGAAAAAAAAAAAAAAAAATCAAAAATCAGACAGAGTGTTGACACCAGAGAGGCTAAGACCGCATTGACTCAGTGCGGTATTCAGCCTCTCTGGTGTCAAGTCTGATTTTGGAAAAAAAAAAAAAAATCCAAAATCAGACACAGTGTTGAGACCAGAGAGGCTAAGACCGCATTGACTCAGTGCGGTATTCAGCCTCTCTGGTGTCAAGTCTGATTTTGGAAAGAAAAAAAAAAAATCCAAAATCAGACAGAGTGTTGACACCAGAGAGGCTAAGACCGCATTGACTCAGTGCAGTATTCAGCCTCTCTGGTGTCAAGTCTGATTTTGGAAAAAAAAAAAAAAAAAAAAAATCAGACAGAGTGTTGACACCAGAGAGGCTAAGACCGCATTGACTCAGTGCGGTATTCAGCCTCTCTGGTGTCAAGTCTGATTTTGGAAAAAAAATAATAATAATCCAAAATCAGACAGAGTGTTGAGACCAGAGAGGCTAAGACCGCATTGACTCAGTGTGGTATTCAGCCTCTCTGGTGTCAAGTCTGATTTTGGAAAAAAAAAAAAAAATCCAAAATCAGACAGAGTGTTGACACCAGAGAGGCTAAGACCGCATTGACTCAGTGCGGTATTCAGCCTCTCTGGTGTCAAGTCTGATTTTGGAAAAAAAAAAAAAATCCAAAATCAGACACAGTGTTGAGACCAGAGAGGCTAAGACCGCATTGACTCAGTGCGGTATTCAGCCTCTCTGGTGTCAAGTCTGATTTTGGAAAAAAAAAAAAAAAATCCAAAATCAGACAGAGTGTTGACACCAGAGAGGCTAAGACCGCATTGACTCAGTGCAGTATTCAGCCTCTCTGGTGTCAAGTCTGATTTTGGAAAAAAAAAAAAAAAATCCAAAATCAGACAGAGTGTTGACACCAGAGAGGCTAAGACCGCATTGACTCAGTGCGGTATTCAGCCTCTCTGGTGTCAAGTCTGATTTTGGAAAAAATAAAGAAATAATCCAAAATCAGACAGAGTGTTGAGACCAGAGAGGCTAAGACCGCATTGACTCAGTGCGGTATTCAGCCTCTCTGGTGTCAAGTCTGATTTTGGAAAAAAAAAAAAAAAAATCCAAAATCAGACAGAGTGTTGAGACCAGAGAGGCTAAGACCGCATTGACTCAGTGCGGTATTCAGCCTCTCTGGTGTCAAGTCTGATTTTGAAAAAAAAAAAAAAAAAATCCAAAATCAGACAGAGTGTGAATACCGCACTGAGTCAATGCGGTCTTAGCCTCTCTGGTGTCAAGTCTGATTTTGGAAAAAAAAAAAAAAAAATCCAAAATCAGACAGAGTGTTGAGACCAGAGAGGCTAAGACCGCATTGACTCAGTGCGGTATTCAGCCTCTCTGGTGTCAAGTCTGATTTTGGAAAAAAAAAAAAAAAAAATCCAAAATCAGACAGAGTGTTGACACCAGAGAGGCTAAGACCGCATTGACTCAGTGCGGTATTCAGCCTCTCTGGTGTCAAGTCTGATTTTGGAAAAAAAAAAAAAAAAAATCCAAAATCAGACAGAGTGTTGACACCAGAGAGGCTAAGACCGCATTGACTCAGTGCGGTATTCAGCCTCTCTGGTGTCAAGTCTGATTTTGGAAAAAAAAAAAAAAAAATCCAAAATCAGACAGAGTGTTGAGACCAGAGAGGCTAAGACCGCATTGACTCAGTGCGGTATTCAGCCTCTCTGGTGTCAAGTCTGATTTTGAAAAAAAAAAAAAAAAAATCCAAAATCAGACAGAGTGTTGACACCAGAGAGGCTAAGACCGCATTGACTCAGTGCGGTATTCAGCCTCTCTGGTGTCAAGTCTGATTTTGGAAAAAAAAAAAAAAAAATCCAAAATCAGACAGAGTGTTGAGACCAGAGAGGCTAAGACCGCATTGACTCAGTGCGGTATTCAGCCTCTCTGGTGTCAAGTCTGATTTTGGAAAAAAAAAAAAAAAATCCAAAATCAGACAGAGTGTTGAAACCAGAGAGGCTAAGACCGCATTGACTCAGTGCGGTATTCAGCCTCTCTGGTGTCAAGTCTGATTTTGGAAAAAAAAAAAAAAAATCCAAAATCAGACACAGTGTTGAGACCAGAGAGGCTAAGACCGCATTGACTCAATGCTGTATTCAGCCTCTCTGGTGTCAAGTCTGATTTTGGAAAAAAAAAAAAAAAATCCAAAATCAGACAGAGTGTTGACACCAGAGAGGCTAAGACCGCATTGACTCAGTGCGGTATTCAGCCTCTCTGGTGTCAAGTCTGATTTTGGAAAAAAAAAAAAAATCCAAAATCAGACAGAGTGTTGAGACCAGAGAGGCTAAGACCGCATTGACTCAGTGCGGTATTCAGCCTCTCTGGTGTCAAGTCTGATTTTGGAAAAAAAAAAAAAAAAATCCAAAATCAGACAGAGTGTTGAGACCAGAGAGGCTAAGACCGCATTGACTCAGTGCGGTATTCAGCCTCTCTGGTGTCAAGTCTGATTTTGAAAAAAAAAAAAAAAAAATCCAAAATCAGACAGAGTGTGAATACCGCACTGAGTCAATGCGGTCTTAGCCTCTCTGGTGTCAAGTCTGATTTTGGAAAAAAAAAAAAAAAAATCCAAAATCAGACAGAGTGTTGAGACCAGAGAGGCTAAGACCGCATTGACTCAGTGCGGTATTCAGCCTCTCTGGTGTCAAGTCTGATTTTGGAAAAAAAAAAAAAAAAAATCCAAAATCAGACAGAGTGTTGACACCAGAGAGGCTAAGACCGCATTGACTCAGTGCGGTATTCAGCCTCTCTGGTGTCAAGTCTGATTTTGGAAAAAAAAAAAAAAAAAATCCAAAATCAGACAGAGTGTTGACACCAGAGAGGCTAAGACCGCATTGACTCAGTGCGGTATTCAGCCTCTCTGGTGTCAAGTCTGATTTTGGAAAAAAAAAAAAAAAATCCAAAATCAGACAGAGTGTTGAGACCAGAGAGGCTAAGACCGCATTGACTCAGTGCGGTATTCAGCCTCTCTGGTGTCAAGTCTGATTTTGAAAAAAAAAAAAAAAAAATCCAAAATCAGACAGAGTGTTGACACCAGAGAGGCTAAGACCGCATTGACTCAGTGCGGTATTCAGCCTCTCTGGTGTCAAGTCTGATTTTGGAAAAAAAAAAAAAAAAATCCAAAATCAGACAGAGTGTTGAGACCAGAGAGGCTAAGACCGCATTGACTCAGTGCGGTATTCAGCCTCTCTGGTGTCAAGTCTGATTTTGGAAAAAAAAAAAAAAAATCCAAAATCAGACAGAGTGTTGACACCAGAGAGGCTAAGACCGCATTGACTCAGTGCGGTATTCAGCCTCTCTGGTGTCAAGTCTGATTTTGGAAAAAAAAAAAAAAAAATCCAAAATCAGACAGAGTGTTGACACCAGAGAGGCTAAGACCGCATTGACTCAGTGCAGTATTCAGCCTCTCTGGTGTCAAGTCTGATTTTTGAAAAAAAAAAAAAAAAAATCCAAAATCAGACAGTGTTGAGACCAGAGAGGCTAAGACCGCATTGACTCAGTGCGGTATTCAGCCTCTCTGGTGTCAAGTCTGATTTTGGAAAAAAAAAAAAAAAAATCCAAAATCAGACAGAGTGTTGACACCAGAGAGGCTAAGACCGCATTGACTCAGTGCGGTATTCAGCCTCTCTGGTGTCAAGTCTGATGTTGGAAAAAAAAAAAAAAAAATCAAAAATCAGACAGAGTGTTGACACCAGAGAGGCTAAGACCGCATTGACTCAGTGCGGTATTCAGCCTCTCTGGTGTCAAGTCTGATTTTGGAAAAAAAAAAAAAAATCCAAAATCAGACACAGTGTTGAGACCAGAGAGGCTAAGACCGCATTGACTCAGTGCGGTATTCAGCCTCTCTGGTGTCAAGTCTGATTTTGGAAAGAAAAAAAAAAAATCCAAAATCAGACAGAGTGTTGACACCAGAGAGGCTAAGACCGCATTGACTCAGTGCAGTATTCAGCCTCTCTGGTGTCAAGTCTGATTTTGGAAAAAAAAAAAATCAGACAGAGTGTTGACACCAGAGAGGCTAAGACCGCATTGACTCAGTGCGGTATTCAGCCTCTCTGGTGTCAAGTCTGATTTTGGAAAAAAAATAATAATAATCCAAAATCAGACAGAGTGTTGAGACCAGAGAGGCTAAGACCGCATTGACTCAGTGTGGTATTCAGCCTCTCTGGTGTCAAGTCTGATTTTGGAAAAAAAAAAAAAAATCCAAAATCAGACAGAGTGTTGACACCAGAGAGGCTAAGACCGCATTGACTCAGTGCGGTATTCAGCCTCTCTGGTGTCAAGTCTGATTTTGGAAAAAAAAAAAAAAATCCAAAATCAGACACAGTGTTGAGACCAGAGAGGCTAAGACCGCATTGACTCAGTGCGGTATTCAGCCTCTCTGGTGTCAAGTCTGATTTTGGAAAAAAAAAAAAAAAATCCAAAATCAGACAGAGTGTTGACACCAGAGAGGCTAAGACCGCATTGACTCAGTGCAGTATTCAGCCTCTCTGGTGTCAAGTCTGATTTTGGAAAAAAAAAAAAAAATCCAAAATCAGACAGAGTGTTGACACCAGAGAGGCTAAGACCGCATTGACTCAGTGCGGTATTCAGCCTCTCTGGTGTCAAGTCTGATTTTGGAAAAAATAAAGAAATAATCCAAAATCAGACAGAGTGTTGAGACCAGAGAGGCTAAGACCGCATTGACTCAGTGCGGTATTCAGCCTCTCTGGTGTCAAGTCTGATTTTGGAAAAAAAAAAAAAAATCCAAAATCAGACAGAGTGTTGAAACCAGAGAGGCTAAGACCGCATTGACTCAGTGCGGTATTCAGCCTCTCTGGTGTCAAGTCTGATTTTGGAAAAAAAAAAAAAAAATCCAAAATCAGACACAGTGTTGAGACCAGAGAGGCTAAGACCGCATTGACTCAATGCTGTATTCAGCCTCTCTGGTGTCAAGTCTGATTTTGGAAAAAAAAAAAAAAATCCAAAATCAGACAGAGTGTTGACACCAGAGAGGCTAAGACCGCATTGACTCAGTGCGGTATTCAGCCTCTCTGGTGTCAAGTCTGATTTTGGAAAAAAAATAAAAATAAATCCAAAATCAGACAGAGTGTTGAGACCAGAGAGGCTAAGACCGCATTGACTCAGTGCGGTATTCAGCCTCTCTGGTGTCAAGTCTGATTTTGGAAAAAAAAAAAAAAAATCCAAAATCAGACAGAGTGTTGACACCAGAGAGGCTAAGACCGCATTGACTCAGTGCGGTATTCAGCCTCTCTGGTGTCAAGTCTGATTTTGGAAAAAAAAAAAAAATCCAAAATCAGACAGAGTGTTGAGACCAGAGAGGCTAAGACCGCATTGACTCAGTGCGGTATTCAGCCTCTCTGGTGTCAAGTCTGATTTTGGAAAAAAAAAAAAAAAAATCCAAAATCAGACAGAGTGTTGAGACCAGAGAGGCTAAGACCGCATTGACTCAGTGCGGTATTCAGCCTCTCTGGTGTCAAGTCTGATTTTGAAAAAAAAAAAAAAAAAAATCCAAAATCAGACAGAGTGTGAATACCGCACTGAGTCAATGCGGTCTTAGCCTCTCTGGTGTCAAGTCTGATTTTGGAAAAAAAAAAAAAAAAAATCCAAAATCAGACAGAGTGTTGAGACCAGAGAGGCTAAGACCGCATTGACTCAGTGCGGTATTCAGCCTCTCTGGTGTCAAGTCTGATTTTGGAAAAAAAAAAAAAAAAAATCCAAAATCAGACAGAGTGTTGACACCAGAGAGGCTAAGACCGCATTGACTCAGTGCGGTATTCAGCCTCTCTGGTGTCAAGTCTGATTTTGGAAAAAAAAAAAAAAAAAATCCAAAATCAGACAGAGTGTTGACACCAGAGAGGCTAAGACCGCATTGACTCAGTGCGGTATTCAGCCTCTCTGGTGTCAAGTCTGATTTTGGAAAAAAAAAAAAAAAATCCAAAATCAGACAGAGTGTTGAGACCAGAGAGGCTAAGACCGCATTGACTCAGTGCGGTATTCAGCCTCTCTGGTGTCAAGTCTGATTTTTGAAAAAAAAAAAAAAAATCCAAAATCAGACAGAGTGTTGACACCAGAGAGGCTAAGACCGCATTGACTCAGTGCGGTATTCAGCCTCTCTGGTGTCAAGTCTGATTTTGGAAAAAAAAAAAAAAAATCCAAAATCAGACAGAGTGTTGAGACCAGAGAGGCTAAGACCGCATTGACTCAGTGCGGTATTCAGCCTCTCTGGTGTCAAGTCTGATTTTTGAAAAAAAAAAAAAAAATCCAAAATCAGACAGAGTGTTGACACCAGAGAGGCTAAGACCGCATTGACTCAGTGCGGTATTCAGCCTCTCTGGTGTCAAGTCTGATTTTGGAAAAAAAAAAAAAAATCCAAAATCAGACAGAGTGTTGACACCAGAGAGGCTAAGACCGCATTGACTCAGTGCGGTATTCAGCCTCTCTGGTGTCAAGTCTGATTTTGGAAAAAAAAAAAAAAAATCCAAAATCAGACAGAGTGTTGACAACAGAGAGGCTAAGACCGCATTGACTCAGTGCGGTATTCAGCCTCTCTGGTGTCAAGTCTGATTTTGGAAAAAAAAAAAAAAAATCCAAAATCAGACAGTGTTGAGACCAGAGAGGCTAAGACCGCATTGACTCAGTGCGGTATTCAGCCTCTCTGGTGTCAAGTCTGATTTTGGAAAAAAAAAAAAAAAAAATCCAAAATCAGACAGAGTGTTGACACCAGAGAGGCTAAGACCGCATTGACTCAGTGCGGTATTCAGCCTCTCTGGTGTCAAGTCTGATTTTGGAAAAAAAAAAAAAAAAAATCCAAAATCAGACAGAGTGTTGACACCAGAGAGGCTAAGACCGCATTGACTCAGTGCGGTATTCAGCCTCTCTGGTGTCAAGTCTGATTTTGGAAAAAAAAAAAAAAAATCCAAAATCAGACAGAGTGTTGAGACCAGAGAGGCTAAGACCGCATTGACTCAGTGCGGTATTCAGCCTCTCTGGTGTCAAGTCTGATTTTGAAAAAAAAAAAAAAAAAATCCAAAATCAGACAGAGTGTGAATACCGCACTGAGTCAATGCGGTCTTAGCCTCTCTGGTGTCAAGTCTGATTTTGGAAAAAAAAAAAAAAAAAATCCAAAATCAGACAGAGTGTTGAGACCAGAGAGGCTAAGACCGCATTGACTCAGTGCGGTATTCAGCCTCTCTGGTGTCAAGTCTGATTTTGGAAAAAAAAAAAAAAAAAATCCAAAATCAGACAGAGTGTTGACACCAGAGAGGCTAAGACCGCATTGACTCAGTGCGGTATTCAGCCTCTCTGGTGTCAAGTCTGATTTTGGAAAAAAAAAAAAAAAAAATCCAAAATCAGACAGAGTGTTGACACCAGAGAGGCTAAGACCGCATTGACTCAGTGCGGTATTCAGCCTCTCTGGTGTCAAGTCTGATTTTGGAAAAAAAAAAAAAAAATCCAAAATCAGACAGAGTGTTGAGACCAGAGAGGCTAAGACCGCATTGACTCAGTGCGGTATTCAGCCTCTCTGGTGTCAAGTCTGATTTTTGAAAAAAAAAAAAAAAATCCAAAATCAGACAGAGTGTTGACACCAGAGAGGCTAAGACCGCATTGACTCAGTGCGGTATTCAGCCTCTCTGGTGTCAAGTCTGATTTTGGAAAAAAAAAAAAAAAATCCAAAATCAGACAGAGTGTTGAGACCAGAGAGGCTAAGACCGCATTGACTCAGTGCGGTATTCAGCCTCTCTGGTGTCAAGTCTGATTTTTGAAAAAAAAAAAAAAAATCCAAAATCAGACAGAGTGTTGACACCAGAGAGGCTAAGACCGCATTGACTCAGTGCGGTATTCAGCCTCTCTGGTGTCAAGTCTGATTTTGGAAAAAAAAAAAAAAAATCCAAAATCAGACAGAGTGTTGACACCAGAGAGGCTAAGACCGCATTGACTCAGTGCGGTATTCAGCCTCTCTGGTGTCAAGTCTGATTTTGGAAAAAAAAAAAAAAAAATCCAAAATCAGACAGAGTGTTGACAACAGAGAGGCTAAGACCGCATTGACTCAGTGCGGTATTCAGCCTCTCTGGTGTCAAGTCTGATTTTGGAAAAAAAAAAAAAAAAAAAAAAAATCAGACAGAGTGTTGACACCAGAGAGGCTAAGACCGCATTGACTCAGTGCGGTATTCAGCCTCTCTGGTGTCAAGTCTGATTTTTGAAAAAAAAAAAAAAAAATCCAAAATCAGACAGAGTGTTGACACCAGAGAGGCTAAGACCGCATTGACTCAGTGCGGTATTCAGCCTCTCTGGTGTCAAGTCTGATTTTTGAAAAAAAAAAAAAAAATCCAAAATCAGACAGAGTGTTGAGAACAGAGAGGCTAAGACCGCATTGACTCAGTGCGGTATTCAGCCTCTCTGGTGTCAAGTCTGATTTTGAAAAAAAAAAAAAAAAATCCAAAATCAGACAGAGTGTTGAGAACAGAGAGGCTAAGACCGCATTGACTCAGTGCGGTATTCAGCCTCTCTGGTGTCAAGTCTGATTTTGAAAAAAAAAAAAAAAAAATCCAAAATCAGACAGAGTGTGAATACCGCACTGAGTCAATGCGGTCTTAGCCTCTCTGGTGTCAAGTCTGATTTTGGAAAAAAAAAAAAAAAAAATCCAAAATCAGACAGAGTGTTGAGACCAGAGAGGCTAAGACCGCATTGACTCAGTGCGGTATTCAGCCTCTCTGGTGTCAAGTCTGATTTTGGAAAAAAAAAAAAAAAATCCAAAATCAGACAGTGTTGAGACCAGAGAGGCTAAGACCGCATTGACTCAGTGCGGTATTCAGCCTCTCTGGTGTCAAGTCTGATTTTGGAAAAAAAAAAAAAAAAATCCAAAATCAGACAGAGTGTTGAGACCAGAGAGGCTAAGACCGCATTGACTCAGTGCGGTATTCAGCCTCTCTGGTGTCAAGTCTGATTTTGGAAAAAAAAAAAAAAAATCCAAAATCAGACAGAGTGTTGACACCAGAGAGGCTAAGACCGCATTGACTCAGTGCGGTATTCAGCCTCTCTGGTGTCAAGTCTGATTTTGGAAAAAAAAAAAAAATCCAAAATCAGACAGAGTGTTGAGACCAGAGAGGCTAAGACCGCATTGACTCAGTGCGGTATTCAGCCTCTCTGGTGTCAAGTCTGATTTTGGAAAAAAAAAAAAAAAAATCCAAAATCAGACAGAGTGTTGAGACCAGAGAGGCTAAGACCGCATTGACTCAGTGCGGTATTCAGCCTCTCTGGTGTCAAGTCTGATTTTGAAAAAAAAAAAAAAAAAATCCAAAATCAGACAGAGTGTGAATACCGCACTGAGTCAATGCGGTCTTAGCCTCTCTGGTGTCGTCTGATTTTGGAAAAAAAAAAAAAAAAAATCCAAAATCAGACAGAGTGTTGAGACCAGAGAGGCTAAGACCGCATTGACTCAGTGCGGTATTCAGCCTCTCTGGTGTCAAGTCTGATTTTGGAAAAAAAAAAAAAAAAAATCCAAAATCAGACAGAGTGTTGACACCAGAGAGGCTAAGACCGCATTGACTCAGTGCGGTATTCAGCCTCTCTGGTGTCAAGTCTGATTTTGGAAAAAAAAAAAAAAAAAATCCAAAATCAGACAGAGTGTTGACACCAGAGAGGCTAAGACCGCATTGACTCAGTGCAGTATTCAGCCTCTCTGGTGTCAAGTCTGATTTTGGAAAAAAAAAAAAAAAATCCAAAATCAGACAGAGTGTTGAGACCAGAGAGGCTAAGACCGCATTGACTCAGTGCGGTATTCAGCCTCTCTGGTGTCAAGTCTGATTTTTGAAAAAAAAAAAAAAAATCCAAAATCAGACAGAGTGTTGACACCAGAGAGGCTAAGACCGCATTGACTCAGTGCGGTATTCAGCCTCTCTGGTGTCAAGTCTGATTTTGGAAAAAAAAAAAAAAAATCCAAAATCAGACAGAGTGTTGAGACCAGAGAGGCTAAGACCGCATTGACTCAGTGCGGTATTCAGCCTCTCTGGTGTCAAGTCTGATTTTTGAAAAAAAAAAAAAAAATCCAAAATCAGACAGAGTGTTGACACCAGAGAGGCTAAGACCGCATTGACTCAGTGCGGTATTCAGCCTCTCTGGTGTCAAGTCTGATTTTGGAAAAAAAAAAAAAAATCCAAAATCAGACAGAGTGTTGACACCAGAGAGGCTAAGACCGCATTGACTCAGTGCGGTATTCAGCCTCTCTGGTGTCAAGTCTGATTTTGGAAAAAAAAAAAAAAAATCCAAAATCAGACAGAGTGTTGACAACAGAGAGGCTAAGACCGCATTGACTCAGTGCGGTATTCAGCCTCTCTGGTGTCAAGTCTGATTTTGGAAAAAAAAAAAAAAAAAAAAGAAATCAGACAGAGTGTTGACACCAGAGAGGCTAAGACCGCATTGACTCAGTGCGGTATTCAGCCTCTCTGGTGTCAAGTCTGATTTTTGAAAAAAAAAAAAAAAAATCCAAAATCAGACAGAGTGTTGACACCAGAGAGGCTAAGACCGCATTGACTCAGTGCGGTATTCAGCCTCTCTGGTGTCAAGTCTGATTTTTGAAAAAAAAAAAAAAAATCCAAAATCAGACAGAGTGTTGAGAACAGAGAGGCTAAGACCGCATTGACTCAGTGCGGTATTCAGCCTCTCTGGTGTCAAGTCTGATTTTGAAAAAAAAAAAAAAAAATCCAAAATCAGACAGAGTGTTGAGAACAGAGAGGCTAAGACCGCATTGACTCAGTGCGGTATTCAGCCTCTCTGGTGTCAAGTCTGATTTTGAAAAAAAAAAAAAAAAAATCCAAAATCAGACAGAGTGTGAATACCGCACTGAGTCAATGCGGTCTTAGCCTCTCTGGTGTCAAGTCTGATTTTGGAAAAAAAAAAAAAAAAAATCCAAAATCAGACAGAGTGTTGAGACCAGAGAGGCTAAGACCGCATTGACTCAGTGCGGTATTCAGCCTCTCTGGTGTCAAGTCTGATTTTGGAAAAAAAAAAAAAAAATCCAAAATCAGACAGTGTTGAGACCAGAGAGGCTAAGACCGCATTGACTCAGTGCGGTATTCAGCCTCTCTGGTGTCAAGTCTGATTTTGGAAAAAAAAAAAAAAAAATCCAAAATCAGACAGAGTGTTAAGACCAGAGAGGCTAAGACCGCATTGACTCAGTGCGGTATTCAGCCTCTCTGGTGTCAAGTCTGATTTTGGAAAAAAAAAAAAAAAATCCAAAATCAGACAGAGTGTTGACACCAGAGAGGCTAAGACCGCATTGACCAGTGCGGTATTCAGCCTCTCTGGTGTCAAGTCTGATTTTGGAAAAAAAAAAAAAAATCCAAAATCAGACAGAGTGTTGAGACCAGAGAGGCTAAGACCGCATTGACTCAGTGCGGTATTCAGCCTCTCTGGTGTCAAGTCTGATTTTGGAAAAAAAAAAAAAAAAATCCAAAATCAGACAGAGTGTTGAGACCAGAGAGGCTAAGACCGCATTGACTCAGTGCGGTATTCAGCCTCTCTGGTGTCAAGTCTGATTTTGAAAAAAAAAAAAAAAAAATCCAAAATCAGACAGAGTGTGAATACCGCACTGAGTCAATGCGGTCTTAGCCTCTCTGGTGTCAAGTCTGATTTTGGAAAAAAAAAAAAAAAAATCCAAAATCAGACAGAGTGTTGAGACCAGAGAGGCTAAGACCGCATTGACTCAGTGCGGTATTCAGCCTCTCTGGTGTCAAGTCTGATTTTGGAAAAAAAAAAAAAAAAATCCAAAATCAGACAGAGTGTTGACACCAGAGAGGCTAAGACCGCATTGACTCAGTGCGGTATTCAGCCTCTCTGGTGTCAAGTCTGATTTTGGAAAAAAAAAAAAAAAATCCAAAATCAGACAGAGTGTTGACACCAGAGAGGCTAAGACCGCATTGACTCAGTGCGGTATTCAGCCTCTCTGGTGTCAAGTCTGATTTTGGAAAAAAAAAAAAAAAAATCCAAAATCAGACAGAGTGTTGACACAGAGAGGCTAAGACCGCATTGACTCAGTGCGGTATTCAGCCTCTCTGGTGTCAAGTCTGATTTTGGAAAAAAAAAAAAAAAAATCCAAAATCAGACAGAGTGTTGAGACCAGAGAGGCTAAGACCGCATTGACTCAGTGCGGTATTCAGCCTCTCTGGTGTCAAGTCTGATTTTGGAAAAAAAAAAAAAAAAATCCAAAATCAGACAGAGTGTTGACACCAGAGAGGCTAAGACCGCATTGACTCAGTGCGGTATTCAGCCTCTCTGGTGTCAAGTCTGATTTTGGAAAAAAAAAAAAAAAAATCCAAAATCAGACAGAGTGTTGACACCAGAGAGGCTAAGACCGCATTGACTCAGTGCGGTATTCAGCCTCTCTGGTGTCAAGTCTGATTTTGGAAAAAAAAAAAAAAAAAATCCAAAATCAGACAGAGTGTTGAGACCAGAGAGGCTAAGACCGCATTGACTCAGTGCGGTATTCAGCCTCTCTGGTGTCAAGTCTGATTTTGAAAAAAAAAAAAAAAAAATCCAAAATCAGACAGAGTGTGACAGGCTACCGCACTGAGTCAAGTGCGGTCTTAGCCTCTCTGGTGTCAAGTCTGATTTTGGAAAAAAAAAAAAAAAAATCCAAAATCAGACAGAGTGTTGAGACCAGAGAGGCTAAGACCGCATTGACTCAGTGCGGTATTCAGCCTCTCTGGTGTCAAGTCTGATTTTGGAAAAAAAAAAAAAAAAAATCCAAAATCAGACAGAGTGTTGACACCAGAGAGGCTAAGACCGCATTGACTCAGTGCGGTATTCAGCCTCTCTGGTGTCAAGTCTGATTTTGGAAAAAAAAAAAAAAAAAAATCCAAAATCAGACAGAGTGTTGACACCAGAGAGGCTAAGACCGCATTGACTCAGTGCGGTATTCAGCCTCTCTGGTGTCAAGTCTGATTTTGGAAAAAAAAAAAAAAAAAAATCCAAAATCAGACAGAGTGTTGAGACCAGAGAGGCTAAGACCGCATTGACTCAGTGCGGTATTCAGCCTCTCTGGTGTCAAGTCTGATTTTTGAAAAAAAAAAAAAAAAATCCAAAATCAGACAGAGTGTTGACACCAGAGAGGCTAAGACCGCATTGACTCAGTGCGGTATTCAGCCTCTCTGGTGTCAAGTCTGATTTTGGAAAAAAAAAAAAAAAAATCCAAAATCAGACAGAGTGTTGAGACCAGAGAGGCTAAGACCGCATTGACTCAGTGCGGTATTCAGCCTCTCTGGTGTCAAGTCTGATTTTGAAAAAAAAAAAAAAAAATCCAAAATCAGACAGAGTGTTGACACCAGAGAGGCTAAGACCGCATTGACTCAGTGCGGTATTCAGCCTCTCTGGTGTCAAGTCTGATTTTGGAAAAAAAAAAAAAAAAATCCAAAATCAGACAGAGTGTTGACACCAGAGAGGCTAAGACCGCATTGACTCAGTGCGGTATTCAGCCTCTCTGGTGTCAAGTCTGATTTTGGAAAAAAAAAAAAAAAAAATCCAAAATCAGACAGAGTGTTGACACCAGAGAGGCTAAGACCGCATTGACTCAGTGCGGTATTCAGCCTCTCTGGTGTCAAGTCTGATTTTGGAAAAAAAAAAAAAAAAAATCCAAAATCAGACAGAGTGTTGACACCAGAGAGGCTAAGACCGCATTGACTCAGTGCGGTATTCAGCCTCTCTGGTGTCAAGTCTGATTTTGAAAAAAAAAAAAAAAATCCAAAATCAGACAGAGTGTTGACACCAGAGAGGCTAAGACCGCATTGACTCAGTGCGGTATTCAGCCTCTCTGGTGTCAAGTCTGATTTTGAAAAAAAAAAAAAAAAATCCAAAATCAGACAGAGTGTTGAGAACAGAGAGGCTAAGACCGCATTGACTCAGTGCGGTATTCAGCCTCTCTGGTGTCAAGTCTGATTTTGAAAAAAAAAAAAAAAAAATCCAAAATCAGACAGAGTGTTGAGACAGAGAGGCTAAGACCGCATTGACTCAGTGCGGTATTCAGCCTCTCTGGTGTCAAGTCTGATTTTGAAAAAAAAAAAAAAAAAATCCAAAATCAGACAGAGTGTGAGAGAGGTAGCCGGCAGCTGATCAGTGCGGTCTTCAGCCCTCTCTGGTGTCAAGTCTGATTTTGGAAAAAAAAAAAAAAAAAAATCCAAAATCAGACAGAGTGTTGAGACCAGAGGAGGCTAAGACCGCATTGACTCAGTGCGGTATTCAGCCTCTCTGGTGTCAAGTCTGATTT